>NC_062523.1:9040719-9083219 GCF_022655615.1 Tachysurus fulvidraco
GTACCCAAGTGCACCAAGTCCAAGAGAACTTTTTGAAGCCTACTACATACATCACATTATTCAAGCTTTTACCTCAAAACTTTTCTTATTTGTATCCAGTCTTGATGGTTAATTTCTTTATTCTTCTTGAGGCACAGTACAGGTTTATATTAATGCC
Source organism: Tachysurus fulvidraco (assembly GCF_022655615.1). Lineage (NCBI taxonomy): Eukaryota > Metazoa > Chordata > Actinopteri > Siluriformes > Bagridae > Tachysurus > Tachysurus fulvidraco. Next base: position 9,040,877 of record NC_062523.1, read on the forward strand.
CTCACTCTTATACGTTTTTTTTTTTTTTTTTTTTTTTTGTATGGACATAGTTTGATGTTTGAAGATGTTACTGCTTTCTAATCGTCAGCACAATGTTTACTTCTAGTCATAGAAATCTAAATATGTTATTGGCTCTATCATCATCCTGCTGATTCTCTCTAACTGTATTCTTTTCGTAAAGATATATAAGTTTGTCTTTAAAATAGGATTTGATGGTTCATTTGGATTTGATCTTGACCTTAATTCAAACATGCTTGACACTGTCTCGGCAGTGACGATGGCCGTCTCCACCACATCCTTACGCTATAATAAAGGACAAATGTGGATTATGAGCAAAGACGATATGATATGAGACCTCTAAATATGATATGATATGAGACCACTAAATCACTAATATTCAAAGTGAATTTATTTTACCATCACAGCAAGAAGGAATGTTTTTTCACACTATAACATCGAGTATTGCATTTTTCAATGCATTCAAAAAAAAACAACCTTTGTGTAAGGATTTTAATATGGCGTGAAGAAAACCTGCAGCTGTGTTACCACTCAATTAACTTTAATGGCTCTGGTATAACACGTCCTATACGAGCTGACTGCTTGCCACAAAAAAAATTGCATTTAAAAATTGGCCTGCATGCACGAACTAATACAAAGATGAATAGTTACACAATGCAAGTACCAAAACAGAAAACCAGCATGTTGTTATAATTACAAGCTCCTCTAGCCACATCTTTCATCATTAGTGTCACAAACTTTTGCATGCAAGCCTTATAGACTACAGCGTAGAACCGTATATATCCGTGTAACCGTATAGCACTCTGGTGAAATTTACATCGCCGTGTGCGGCAAAGTGAATGCAGATTTGTTCAGTCTCTTTTCCAGATCCTATGATCTGCATCAGACCTAACAAGTGGCGTAGCTTGTGATGGCTCAGCACAAATCATGTGATGGCTTTCCTGTGATACATTAGTACATGCAGGTTTTAACAAATGACACATTCTCAGGGTCACCTTCGTTTCATATCTGTAAGCTAATTGGCTTAAAAAATAAACAGATTTTTCTTGCTGCCACACGTGTCTTGTTTAAAAATCTGACTTTTCTCACCTTTACCAGAATGTGTGGTTTTACGTGGATTCTCATTATCCCATCTGGCTAAAGAAGGAAAACTCTCTCTCTCTCTCTCTCTCTCTCTCTCTCTCTCTCTCTCTCTCTCTCTCTCTCTCTCTCTCTCTCTCTCTCTCTCTCTCTCTCTCTCTCTCTCTCTCTCTCTCTCTCTCTCTCTCTCTCTCTCTCTCTCTCTCTCTCTCTCTCTCTCTCCTTCCCCCCTGCTCTGTATTGCTATAGTCTATTTCGATATGTGAATAACAGTTCTGCAGAATAAACCCTGAAGTCCATGTCATTAGTTTTCCACTTCATAACCTCAGCAGGAGAGTGTTAGAGGGATAATGTACCATACCACCCATGCTTTACTTTTAATTAATAAAAGGAAAAAATGCATTTTTAAACAGAATATTAAATCTACATTAATGCGCTACATTTCTGCAAGCCCCTTCTTTCTAATTTAAGGCTCGGCTACGTTGCTGTGGAGAACAAAGCTCTAACAGACACGATTTATAAATATTTATGATCAGAAACACCATGAAATTGTTTAGAAGCAAAGAGAGAGAGAGAGAGAGAGAGAGAGAGAGAGAGAGAGAGAGAGAGAGAGAGAGAGAGAGAGAGAGAGAGAGAGAGAATATATATGGGATTAAAATGTTTAAGATGATAGTGATATTCATAACGAAGAGCAAACATAGTCAAGTCAAAAGGTTTATTTGTGATTTGTATAAGCACAGACAGTACAGTACAGGAACAGGTCAGATTTTAAGTCATCGGTAAGGACAATAGTTAAAAGCACTAAACAAATAGTAATAATAAATAATAAAAAGAGTTGTAAAGCTGTACAATAAAACACACCATGTAAAATAATAATGCAGTAAAATACAATAACTTTGGATGCTATTGTTCATATAAGGCTATTGCACAAAGGACAGGAAGAGAGAGAGAGAGAGAGAGAGAGAGAGAGAGAGAGAGAGAGAGAGAGAGAGAGAGAGAGAGAGAGAGAGAGAGAGAGAGAGAGAGAGAGAGAGAGAGAGAGAGAGAGAGAGAATCAATTAAGGCATTTGTGGTTGAGGATTTCACTTTATTCTTTGACATTCAATTCCTTTTTTTATTTATATTTATAACAGGATGATGATGATGATGATGATGATGATGATGATGATGATGATGATGATGATGATGATGATGACAAGATCATTAAGATCTGCATACAATTATCAACCTACAAAAAATACTCTTTCCTGGACCGCTGAGTCACAAAGACCTACAAGAAGATCACACACAAAAGTTCTGAATGCTGAATCATGGATAGTCATCATACACATACACACAGCACACTCGTTCAAAAGGATTTATATTTCATTTTTTAAACATGATGATTATAAAAATGTTGACAATTCATGTTTTTACCAGTAATTTCTCTATGATAATGTTCATAATTGCTGAACTAAGTCATAAAGATTTGAAGTTTCAAAGTGGATGTGCCCATTAGTTATTCATTCAGATTATTAGTTATTATTCATTTTTTATCACAGCTACGATAGTGAGAAAAAGGATTAGCCAATCATCATTCAGGAATTTTTGTTGTTTGTGTAGTGTATGAGATACCGCAGTACAGTTAATTACAGTAGTACAGGAAAGTGAAGTGATTTGGTTCTATAAAAGAAATATGTCAGAGATATAAAGCAAGATCCTAGTAAGATGCTAGTTGATTGTCAATGGTTACCCCAAGGCCACGGTTCACAAACAGGTCTGAATATGAGCACAATCTGTGCTCTGCAAATGATCTAAAATGCAGTCTTGCAAATTGTTTTCAAACCTACATGAGTTCTCCTACACCAGCTGTACATATCAGGGTCAAAACACTGCTGCTTGCCTACAAAGCCAAAAATGGTCCTGTTCCCTCTTACCTCAAAGCTCTTGTCACTCCTCACACTGCACCTCGCTCCCTCAGATCTACCAGCACTGCTCCACTGGCCCCGCCATCTCTCAGGGTAAGAGCCAGGCATACATCATTACTCTTTTCTGTTCTGGATGAACTTCCCCGAGATGTCCGAACAGCTGGCCATCTTCAAACGACAGGTGAAGACCGCCATCTTCTTGAACCAATTAAACTAGAGCCTATTTCCTCTGTTGGTTGTAAGTGTATATTTAATAAACCTGAACAGAGTTTTAGTTTGATGGTATCCTGAGTCTGTAACCTAGTGAACCAATGTTAATGTATTCTCTGATAGAGACTTCAAAAGCAATTTGGGATGTCGCTCTGTATAAGGGAGTCTGCAAAATATCATAAATGTAATGGGGTAAATTATGTTTTTAGTGAAATTGTCATAAAGTTATTTTATAGCAGTGAGTGCTCTTAATATAGCAAGACAGGTTGTTGCAATATCCATCCTTTTTTTTTTGTGACGTGACATACGGCTAAGTATTGTGACCCATACTCAGAATTCATTCTTTGCATTTAACCCATCCAAAGTGCACACACACTGTCAGGACTCAGCCCGGACTTTGGCCACGTCACGTGCACCTGTTTACGTTCCTCATCACGTGTCTGCCCCGCCTTCATCTGCTCCTCCCTGTCTAAACACCTGTTTCCTATTGTGATTACCCTGTGTATTTAACTGTGCCGCATTGCCTTGTGCAGCGCGGAATCTACCATTGTCTTGTCCTGTCTCTAGTCCGTGTCGTGTTTCGTGTTTCCTTTCTTATTAAACCCTGTTTGTTTTGCTATCCTGCTTTTGGGTCCGTTTCATCCCGCATTCATGACAGACACAGCAGTGAACACACACACACACACACACACACACACACACACACACACCGTGAACACACACCGTGAACACACACCCAGAGCAGTGGGCAGCCATTTATGCTGCGGCGCCCAGGGAGCAGTTGGGGAGGATTCGGTGCCTTGCTCAAGGGCACCTCAGTCGTGTCCGGCCCGAGACTCGAACCCAGAGTCAGACTCTCTAACCATTAAGCCACGGCTGCCCACAATTTTTTTTTTCTTTTTTTTTCTGTAGCACATTCTACACAGGTTCATGGTGAGACCGGAGCCTATTCCAAGAGACTCACGGCAGAAGACAGAGACACTCTGTAGACCCATCAAAATCATACACCACAAAGAATTTAGAGATGGCTTCGATCAGCCTACAATGCATGTCTATGGACTGAGTAGCCAGAGTAGCTGGAGAAAACCCGTGAAGCATGAGGAGAACATACAGTACACACAAGTACGATGCACTACTAAACCACAATTTCTTCATGTCACTAGATCAAATCAAATTGATTCAGATTGATATCTGCTTCTGTAATTCAGTTGCTAAAGTTTGTTCTTGTTCCCAAAAGTATAAATAGTCCATGCTAATGAACATGGTTGTTTTGTGTTCCATGAAGTTCATATTTTGTTTCCTTGACACCAGCATGAACATAAGAACCCAATACATTCCTTGTTTTTTTAGAAATAAACAGAGAAAAAACAGAGAGAGAGAGAGAGAGAGAGAGAGAGAGAGAGAGAGAGAGAGAGAGAGACAGAGACAGAGACAGAGAGAGAGAGAGAGAGAGAGAGACAGAGAGAGATACAAAGAGAGAGATAGAGAGAGACAGAGAGAGAGAGAGAGAGAGAGAGAGAGAGAGAGAGAGAACAAAATAGTACCTTATCTATTTATTAAGAATAAGTTATTTGTGATTTGTTTAATTAATCTCTAATAATAGTTCAAATGTACTCTTGTGAATAATTAATACAGTCAGTACAAACTTTTATTCCTTATTATAAGCCATAATAGTTTTTTTTTTTTTACATTTGTTGCATTTGAGTTACTAAATAATTTATTAAAATATAATATGCAAGACATTTTATATAAGATGATGTAATACTGAGGACTGGCCCGCTTTCCTGACACCTGAGCTCCACAGACACTAACCCCCTGATGCTGTTCAGTCTGCTGCTCTTGTCAGAACTGTTCTGAAGTCTTAAAACATTCCTCTTTTTTTGATCTACTTCATCTCCCAGCACAAATCAGGGCAGAGAGAACTGGCAGAAAGACCTAGCTGAGTTCCCCTTCCGCTCCCCCTCAGTGAGACCTCTACGCTTCCACAAAATGCCACTCGTTATTAGAAGGAAGTGACCAGCTTGGGTCCATCAGCACTTCTAACATTTTCCTCTCTTCTCTTCTTTACTCTTTCATGGTCAACATTTGAAGAGCACTCTGAGACTAAAGTAAGTCTAGTGCTGCTTCATATTAATAGACCATCCAAAGTGTGCACGACGGATCTTGGCGGTTCGAGATGTAAAGAACGTTTTAAAAGGAAAGGCTGGTTTCAGTAATAATGAGAGGGTTGACGGATGTTCTTGAGGTTCAGATTTTTCCTTAAAACTCTGGGCCTTTTTACACCTGGTCACTTCATGTGTTTTCTCTGATCCGATAGCTATCTGATTTGGTAAAGCTGTTCCATTTACATTAGGCCACATAAATGCGTCTTGGCAAATCGGATATCAATCAGATCTTTCTACTCCCGCCCAATATGCAAATATATTTTACCTCATTTCCGGGGTAATTGAAATGGAACACGCTTTGGTGTATGCGGTTGCTACTAAAAACAGCATTTACTGTTTGCTGCATTTTCGCTGGTGGCAGCAGTGCATTTTAAGACCCAACGTGACACCTGGGTGAAAGATCGGAGCAAGCGCTGCTGGGAAAACATATTTGTGTCTGCCACGATGCACGACTCCCGAGTCACCTGCGAGTGACATACTTCTGATTGGGAGGAGTATAGCACTGACGTATGTGGCTTAAACAACCACATGCATTTACACCTGTCCAATTTAATCTGAAATGCTTCCCTGACCACCTCCTGAAGGGGTTTGTGCGATCAGATTTATATCCGTCTCGAAACCGTTTCGGAGGGCATTTAGACCTGGTCTTTTGAATGGACCTGGACTTCGCATGAAGTGATCAGGTGTAAAAAAAAAAAAAACCCTTTGATACATTTAACCTTTAAACAAGTCGCTGAATTAAAACCTGAATGAATACTAACTTTCAGAATAAGCAGTAATTGAGTATGTAAATGTATTTTAACATAAGACAGTGAAGAAAATCTAAAAGGTCCATGGCTACTAGTAAAAAATGTTAAAGCTCTAGGTTTCAGAATCAATCCTGAGCTCAAACTTTCTGCATGTTTTCTACGTGTCTGTGTGTGTTTCATCCTGGTTCTTCAGTCCAAAACATGCAATAATATGGATTGACTTTATTGGTGTGACATTTTTTTAATGTGTGTGTGTTGTATTGTGTTGTGTTGTGTTGTGATATGTGCTGGAATTTGTTCATTTACAGTCTTGTTACAAAAACCTGTGTACAAGCGTGTGTATGTTTGTGCACGTGTGAACGTGCGTATGTTTGTGCATATGTGTGAAGGTGTGTATGTTTTTTGTGCGTGTGTGTGTACAAGCCGGTGCATCTGTCTGCTTCTCTCCAGTTGACAGAAGGTGACGAAGCATTTGGCAGCAGTGTTAACTGACACATTAGCAGTTTGCATGAGTTTTCACAATTAATGCGTGCTCATTTTAATTATGCTAATTGCCTCTGAAACAAGCCGAGAGGTTGTAGGAGGACATCTGCACCAGACAGAAGCTGAAAAAAAACATGTTCTCTAAGCAAACAAGAGCAACGCTCGCATTCAATATGAGATATTCCTGTGCGATAAACACTGCAATAGAGCGATAATTAATTAGAAGTACTTCAAGCTGGTTAGCCACTTTTCAGTATTATAAAGATGTTTCAAAAAAGAACTGGTATAGTTCTGGCGCAAGTACAGAAAGACTTATGATTCTTTAATGAAGAAGAACTAGAAGAAGAAATGCTATGGTGCTTATTTAGATTCACAATACAAATAGAGTCACAAATAAAACACGGCATTTGATGAATTTGTACAAATATGAACAGAGGACATGGCAATGAGGTTGGACTCGGTTTGATTTCGTCTCTAACCTTTGTAACATTTCAAGTCAAGACAAGTTTCACAATTTACAAGAATACTCAGGCATGTAAACAGAATCCTTCATTCTTATACGCATGTCTATGTCGAGATGATTTTGTTGTTTGTAGTATTTTTAATGCCTGTGTAGCTCTAAAATGAGTTTGTTCACACCTATACACCTACCGTACATATTCCGAAGATTAGCCATCAGCTTGGGTTTGTTAGTATTGGACAAATTTGCTCTATGCTCACAGTAATATTTATATAAAGCACTTGGACATGATGATGTTAAAAAGAAAATGCAGCATAAACTCAGAACACAGTTCTTCTCAGATTAGACAGTCCAGTGCAGGGGAATGCAGATAAATATGTGACGTGGTAGCCAAGTGGTTACCGTTCTGGACAACCAATCGTATGCTTGTGAGTTTGAGTCCCAGGTGTACCAAGCTGCTACTCCTGGGCTCCTGAGCAAGGCCCCTAACCCTCAATTGCTAAGTTGTATAAAAGAATGATATAAAAAATGTTCTGTTACAACTTTAAGGACCCAAACAGGCAAAATTAGTCTGAATGGGAGAGGTAGTATAATCTCTTTATGGATGACCTATGTATGAGGAAGAGGGAAGAGTTTCCCTCTGAGTGTGGGGAAGCACATGATAGAGATTATCCTTCCTGTCTGCTATCAGTTTTATGGGAATTTGCAATTGACCAAATCTCCCTTCTTAATGTGCTCTATTTAACTAAAATAATTGATAGAAATGCATGTTATTGGCTGAAACAGTGACTACAGAAGCCAAAAATAAAATCTGTAATGTGACTCTTGGGTTAAGATTCTTCTTAATACACGTTTTAACTCTGATAGCTTGACATAACAAACTTCTGGATAAAGCTGCAGTAAATCATTAATATTTGTCTCAACCTGGTGAATGTTGATTCACACATTCAACACACATACAATACACACATAACTATTAAACTCTATCTCAATTCACAATTAGATTTGTAAGGTTCGTCACGACAAACTTTGATGTTGGCTTTGACGAGGCAAGTATTCGCAAATGCCGGTGCTTTTTGGAGGCGAGTGGACATAAGGGTCAGTGTTTCTTTTGGAGGCAAGTGGACAGAAAGATAGGGTGCCAAAACATTTGGAGGCAAGTGGAGACGTGCATGTGATGTCATCCGAATACTCCTGAGGAAGTTCCCCTCATTGGGCTGACTGTTTTGATATGTCACATGTTCATGTTGTGCTAATTTTTGATTTTCATGTGACATCAAGTGACGTCACGTGACGTCATCAGAATACCCGTGAGGACATTCCGCTCATTGTGCTGAATGTTTTGATATGTCACATGTCCATGTTGTAAAAAGTTTTTTGATTTTGCAAATTTTATTGCAAATTTTATAATGGGAGTCTATGGGAAAAAAGGCTACTTTGAGACCCGGTACCGGAAGTACCAGAACTCGGATCGCTTAGAAAAGTAATAGCAACAAACTTCAGATCAGGGTCTACAACATATCCGAGTTTGGTGCATGTGGCTCGAAAGTCCGAGGCCCCATTAAATTTTATAAATTTTTGTCTAAGGTGAAATAGGAAAACAGAATGTTGGCTTCTACAAAGCCAACATAATAATGAATAACTGAGCATTAAGCCTGAAGTTTAAGAAGATATCGTTGTTATGGAAATGTATATTTCACACACACACAGTGTCGCAAGATATCGTCTAACAACCCATATGAACATCTCGTGTACTTAACTAGAGCAGCGAGAGACGTTTGAAAACTCCTGACAAATCGATTCAACACTAATCCTCCTGACTAAAAGAATCATCTCTTTCCAAAGATATAAAAGATCTGAAAACATCTTTTCAGAGCCGCAAGAAACTACTTGATAATGTCACAAGGGTCCAGATTAATCAGTGCAATTTTCATCAGCCATGCATGCACCAGGATGTAGGACTGAGCTCCAGCGCAGGGTTTCAGAATCCTAACGCAGCTGCCTTCGTACCAACGAGCAGGAAAACTCTCAGTTTCCGTGAGGCTCACCTGGCACGCGGCGCACACGGCCAGACACAAGCAGCCTCGTCGTTTCAGCCATTAAATATATGTAAATGAAGAGACACACCAGAGAGCTTGGGCATAATAGCACGCACAAGGGAGAAATGGATCCTGGGTAGTGATTAATTCATTTGATGATGCCTCTAGTGAGGAATTTTAGGTCACAAATGAACTGACAGGATGACAAATTACCATTTTAAGGAATTTACTGGGAATCATTAAGGAACAATTGTCAGGTAGTTTGTGGCAGGCTGAGGCGATGGAATAAATGCAGATCTTTTTTTTTTCTTCCTCCCTTTCCTTATCTGAGATGTAGCATTAATTATCTTTTTGTGCAAATCTTCTCCACAGTGCTTGTCTGATTGGGTGTAATGCATGGAGTAGTTCTGTCTAAATTGTAAATTCATTTGGAAAAGGATTCTGCACAATTAAATTGCTAGACAGCAGGGAGGCAAAAGAGGTGAAGCCAAAAATGGGGAGAGAGAGAACGAGAGAAGCAGTCTCTGTTTCTCTGTTTCTGTCCAATGAGCCACTGGTCCGCATCGGACCTGCTGTGATTTTATTTGAATGTTTACAGTTTAGTCTAATGCACAAATAATACAACGCTTTCGGAGGCGAGCGTGATCAGAATGCTTGTCGCATCGGCTGGACAATACGTCGGTGGTTAGAAACAAATCGTCAACGGAAAGTCGAAATGAATGCTTTAAAGCTGTAATCACAGTGTATCTACCTCACGACTGACTACATACAGCTTTCAGAAATAGCATTAATTCAGAGCTTTGCTTCCACAAGCACAAAGTGTAAAAGGAACTCTAGCAGAATTTTACTTTTATGCCTTTGTTTATTGCATTTGAAAGTGCATTGCATCAAATCAAGAGTTAACCCCTTAGTATCTGGGGCGGTTCTACTGTATGTCTGAGAATTGACCCCAGGCCTCAGCAGTGAGAGCCATAGAGCCTGCTGAGAAACCACCAATGAAAAGATATACAATGAAGTAGAGATAAAAAAAAAATTATTACTCACTGATAAAAAAAGAATGTATAATGACTTGGGGCAATAAGGGAAAGAGGGGAAAGATTTGGAATAGAGGCTGTTTAGGAGCCTGCAGTCAAGAACATAGAACATACTGCAGCACCCCCATATTCAAGAGTTCATTAATAACAACAAAATAATTAAAGAAATATAGAAAAATAATTAAATAATTATGAGGTTTGTTTTTATTAAGTAATAAATGACATAGTTTAGTTACATTGATGCAGCATCATAGGAGCATTCATAATTTTAGTCAAAGGTTCTATTCGTTGAAATGTATAAATTTCCATGTCGTCTGATGACTACAGGAACCAAACTAGTGTGTGTGTGTATGTATGTATGTATGTATGTATGTATGTATGTATGTATGTATGTATGTATGTATGTATGTATGTATGTGTGTTTGTGCGTGTGTGTGTGTGTGTGTGTGTGTGTGTGTGTGTGTGTGTGTGTGTGTGTGTGTGTGTGTTTGTGTGTGTGTGTGCGTGTGTGGGTGTGTATGTATGTATGTATGTATGTATGTATGTATGTATGTGTGTGCATGTGTTTGCATGTGTGCGTGTTTGTGTGTGTGTGTGTGTGTGTGTGTGTGTGTGTGTGTGTGTGTGTGCGTATGTATGTGTGCGTGTGTGTGTATGTGTGTGTGTGTGTGTGTGTGTGTGTGTGTGTGTGTGTGTGTGTGTGTGTGTGTGTGTGTGTGTGTGTGTGTGTGTGTGTGTGTGTGTATGTGTGTGCATGTGTGTGTAATGTGTGTGTATATGTGTGTGTGTTTAAGTGAAGCTGGTGAAGAACTAACACATATGTCTGACTTTTAAAGTGACTCTTACTGAAGAATTATTTTACAAATGTTAAATAAGGGATTTATAATGAACAGAAAACATTATGATCATTAGATTGTAGTGCACCAAACATACAAGTTCCTTTGAATGAGCGGTTACTATAGAAATATAGTACTATAGAAACAAAAGGATAGGAGATCGTTGTTCAAGCCCCAGCACATCCAAGCTGCCACTGCTGGGCCCTTGAGCAAGGCCCTCAACCCTGCCTGCTCCAGGGACACTGTATCAAAGCTGTCCCTGCACTCTGACCCCAACCTTCTCAGTTGGGGTATGTGAAGAAAAGAATTCCACTGTGCTGTAATGTATACAGTATGTGGTGATAATAAAGGCTTCTATGCCCCCGTTCTGTTCTATTCTATATTAGAAAAGGTGCATTAATGTGAACATCCTTTACATTTCTAGCATTTGGCAGATGCCCTTATCCAGAGTGACTTGTCAGAAGTCAGAAATGTTCAGATCTGTGATGGTAAAGAACATTTCTTGATGCTTTTGATTCGAGAATTTAAATTACATAATTTAATAACCAACACTCTTTTTGTTGAAGACATCATAACTTATGATGTGTATATGCTGCTTACAATGTCATTATAAACATTCAGATCTTACCTTCACAATGTTTTGTGAAAACTCTAGTCATATTTGTGCAGCTATAGTAGTTCTACAGAATGTAAGGCAATAATGTAGCACTCCAGTGGTTACTGCTATGTAATCGCTTAATGCAGGTAATAAATGTGTAATACACATATTGTTAAATCATTATAACATCATTGCATAATTACTGAATACAAAGCTTGCACTTTATTGGGATACTCCTCCATACATTCTACTCTACAATCCTTTGTAGGTGGTCGTTAAAACCGATTCCTAACGTGTTTAACCTCCTAAGACCCGAGCTTTGGTTTGGCCTTGCATTTTATATGTCTACGTATGTGGACAGTAGGTCGTAGGAGGTTAATAATGTTAAGATTATTAATACAACTCTTTTGTTTTTACTTGTACTATATTTGTACAGTCCAGTTTATAGCTCTTGGTGTTTATAGTAGTTATGATCACTCTGGCAACTTGTCTCTGGTCCTGTCCTGTCAGCTTCAGTTGATACAATATGACTTTAAAAGACTAGCACTGGGGTAAGCAGTGTTGTCTCTTCACAGCTCTAAGGTCCCTGGTTGACTCTATGGAGCAGCTGTCCATGTTCTGCCTGTTTCTACAAGGGGTCTCTGGAGGAATCAGTTAGGTTGATTGTCTAATTCAGGTTTCACACTGGGAGTTTAGTCTGAAATGGAGCACAGGTTTGGATAAAATTGGTACTGATTTTTGGCACAGAAAACGCAGCATGGTGGAGAACCTGAGACTTCCTGTAGGAGGCCATGTGAGTTCAGTTGTACTGGAACTGTGCAATGAATCCCATGAATGTGAACGTACTTGTTCAGGAAATAAATATTACCGGGCGTGTTTGTTTTAGCCGATGACGACTGTTAGTTTCCACAACACAAATTTACCAAGAGAGATAGGAGACCGCTGTGGGATGCAGAAGAGAGACCTTGTGACCTTGTGTGTGTGTGTGTGTGTGTGTGTGTGTGTGTGTGTGTGTGTGTGTGTGTGTGTGTGTGTGTGTGCACGATGCCTGCTGTCTCATCCAGAGTGTCTTCCCTCACCCAGAGTTCCCAGGACAGGCTCTGAATTCACTAAACAAGTGACAAGGATAAAGTGGTTACTAAAGATGAATTAATAAGAAATAAACAACAATCAAATATCATGCTGCAAATAAATCATTAGACTTCTTCATAAAAACCTGTAGATGGTTCATATGGTGCAGGAAACAGACGATCAAGGTCTTAAGATAATTTTATATCTATATTTAGAGCAAGTATGATTTTCCTTATCAAGTCATTTTAATGTACAAAATAAATGAATTAGTTCTCAATCTAAAATATAAAAAATAACTAAGAACATTTAACAAAATGTATAAATCAAAGCAATATTTAGAGTAAGCATTTAAATGAAATCGCTTCATCGATTAAAGAATTTTCGATAATTTCCCTCATTATCAGCATAATTCGTATGTTAATAATAATATTTAAATTTTTAAATAATTTCATTCTGAGAAATATTACATATGCTCGAGATATTTTACATGATTACTTTCCATATTGTTTATGCAGTCCTGATTATTGCTCTTTGTTTTATTCATGTACAGGTCTAAAGTGAACTGAATACACAACACAACTAAATGTCCAAACATTCATTTAAAATGATTTTGTTATATTTTGAACAAAATTTGTTCAATTTTGATTTATTTATTTTTTTTAGTCTTTAATATAAAACATTTTATTGTTATTCTTTTTTCTATACAGTACATTACATGGTTGTTATTAACACTTATGAATTCATAAGACTCTTAGTTTGTGACTACTACATGCCTTAACTCATCATTAGTTAATATATTAGTATTAATATAAGAATTAGTGCGTGATTATCCATGTACTGTTATTGTAAAGCGTAAATATATTTTTTTTATTTATTTATTTGTTTGTTTGTTTGTTTGTTTGTTTTAATTAAGTCTGCACAGAACTATATTTTCCCTGAGAGGAGACACTGATGGTTTTAGTTTGCAATTAATAATTGTTTCTCTATTTTCCAGAGTATGCCGGTGTTAAAAATCTTGACAGGAGTAAAAAATTCTCAAAAAAAAAAAAGAAAAGAAAAACAATTATAAACTGATTGTGACATCATCCTGCCTGCTCATTCCGTTCATATCTAATGACAGACACGAAGCGCTACTTCGATACAGAATGAATCAGACACTCCACACCGTGTCTTACTGACACAACCAATTAATTCATTAATTAGCCGTCGCTTAAACTGTTACAGTGCACCAAATCATGTTTTATATAACAGATGCTCTGACATGAGAGTGTGTCAGAATGGACTTGCTTTTCCTGTTTGTTTTAGGCTGAACGTGACAGAGGAACTGACAGGAAGAGCGAATATTTTCTCAGACCCTTCCCCCTGTATCTCTCTCTCTCTCTCTCTCTCTCTCTCTCTCTCTCTCTCTCTCTCTTTCTCTCTCTCTCTCTCTCTCTCTCTCTCGCTCTCTCTCTTTCTCTCTCTCTCTCTCTCTCTCTCTCTCTCTCTCTCTCTCTCTCTCTCTCTCTCTCTCTCTCTCTTTCACTCTCTCTGTGTAAAACTAAGGGAGGTGTGATAAATGTCCCTGACGTGCTGATGCCACATTAACATGTAGAGATACAAGATGTCAGGAGGAGCTGTAATTAAGCAGGCGCATAGAGACGACCCTGCCCCCTTCTGCTCTTTGACAATGACACCACAAAATGGAGGTACGCCGGACTTTATTTATTAGATTTTCACACAAATGACATTGAATTCAGGTCCTTTAAGTTTTAGGCCATTTTTAAACCACCGTTCCAGTTTTTTTTAAACTTCCCAACACTGTTTTTCTTCCATTTCCACTAGATGATTTGTAGAGGGAAGAAAGTGCCGGATGTTCTTTTCGTTACAGCCGGCTCATTTCTCAACTAAGATCTTACCTTTGGTCAATTTGCTTGCCGTGTTTGACGGGAACTGGCTAGCCTACAACTGTTTTAAATTGGAAAGAGTTCCCATTCTCATGAAGCTCTGGATTTATCATGCAGAAAGCCTTCATCGCTTCCCCCATCATCATCGTCCCCCTCAGCCCTGAATACATTAAAGAAAATATCACTGGGCTAACATGGCACTGGCGGGCGAGATCTGGGTTACGACGCTCGTGGGATTCTTCCAATTTAATCTCATGAGTGATGACTTCAGCACACTGCAAGACAGAATCGCCAAAACCAGGGTCAGCCTGGAAAAACACTGCACGAGCTCTGGTTCCATCTAGAGCACCAGCAAGGCTGTTTTAACTTTTAGCTTTAGGTGTTTAGCTACTGGAATTAAAACCAGAATGGAAGTTTAAAACTAAAAGAAAATTGACAAAAGTTGAGTTGAAAAGGCCATTTCTTTCTCCTGGCTTTTTCTGCTCTAATGTGAGTCAGAAACTGATATATTGATTATTTAATGAGGTGGTTAATCACTTGTCAGGAACTCACATGCACCAGATTGAGAAATTTGTCCTACGTTATTTTTAACCTCCACTCAGATTAACTCAGGCATCTCCAATAGTGAGAATAGAGTTTAATGTAAAAGCTTCTACATTACCTTTAGGACATAATCCAATAGATCCTACACTAGCGAGTGATCAATATTTTTTTTTTAACCCTTTAAATAATGCATGTTAGTTAGCAACTATCAAGAATTATTCAGTCACGGATGACTAAAAGAAAAGGAAAGGAAAAAATAAAAGTCTGGACATGCTGTTGGATGCAGACAAAGTGCAGGTTTGAAGCAGTAATACTGCATCATAACTGATATTTAATGATAGTAATTTATTTATTTAAAATAATAATAATCACGTTTTATTTAAACCAATTACATGCATACATTTCATACAAGTGTGCAATAAAATAATGAGTAATAAAGAATAATAAACATTTTTTGTTTTTAATGTTTTACAATTTCAGTGATCAATTATTCCTAGCACATAAAACATTGATTACAATTAAATGTATATATTTAAAATTTCCCCAAATCTCAAATGTTTATGCTAAACACGTATTCATTTTTTTGTCCCTCATTACAGAGGTTTTTTAACAATCTGTGTTTGATTTATAAGGTTTTAAAAATACAATTCAACAATTTATAAAGATCGACAACATTTAATCAGTGCTCACGTTGTATTGAGCTCCTGATGAGTCATTTACTATCTCCTGAAGTACTTATGCAAAAGTAAGACAATGAGGTTTTATCATAATTATAGGCCTCTTTAGTGAGTAATTACAGCCTACTAGTGTGGGTCAAACACAATTTACTGAATCTGCCAATTAATCAATTAACCAGTAAAACCAATCACGCGTTTAACTAAAACAAGAGCCGAGAACAATCAGCAGTGCCCATAGCAACCATACAGCGCTTAAGCGTTCACGTTTACAGAACAGAATACGAATAATGATTGATATGCCGAGCTCACTTCCTATCTGAGCCTCGCTGCTGCTGATCAAAGCTAGATAGACATGCGGTTAAAAATGAAATGAGTAGAATGTCAGGACATACAAAAGGAACAAAGGGGGATGGAGTTACGTGAAATCGTTTGTGCCTCGTCTATTGTGTTTGGGGGAATAATAAGATCTGGCTGGCTGCAATATGCTGTCTGTGAGAGCGTGTTGATTAACCTCTGTTACCCAGCACAGTATCATTGCCTATTGACCTGCTGCAACTTTCCACAGGCAAAGGTCTCAGGAGCAGTGAGATGCCAGGGTAATGGACGAGGGTATAATTGTGTGTTTCTGGAAGCTGAAGTTATTGGCAGCTGCCAGTGTATCAGAGGCTGAGGCTCCACACAGCCAACCAGATCACACTAATTGCAATGGCCTTTTCATCATCTCCAATCAACCAGTCTCACTACTGCCCTGAGAAGTGAGACACACACATGCACACACACACACACCTACACACACTTTTACACACAAACACACACAGACACACACACATCACCACCACACACACTTACAGACATACCTACACCCACACATACACACACATACATTGATACACCCATAGTCACACAGACACACAGACACAGACACACACACACACACACACACACACACACATACACACACACATACACACACAAGCATACATACCTACATACACACATTTGTACACACAAGCAAACACACACACACACACACACACACTTGTGGAGCATCAACCCTGATGTCCTAATGCCTCATTAATCCAATAAATCCAGGCATCTTTGTAATTTTCTACCAATTAAATGAGAACATTTCCCAACTAAAATGCCCTACAGATCATTTCTGCATCATTGTTATAAACAATATAAACCACATTTAAGTCAAAGTCTTCTACAAAGGTCCTGCAGATCAAGATAGAGTTTTATGTTTTGTTGTTTTTATTTGAGCTTCAGATTGTTTTATAAGGAATTTATAAGTTTGATCATTTGCATCTTATGTGCATTTGTTATTTTTGATATCGTTTCAAGCAACACTAAACAACCGAGCCTGTATGTTGCACAAAAAATGGAAATTATTTAATGTCTGCCTTTAATATTTTAATATTTATATAATATATTTCAGCAAATAAGGCAGAAAAATATGAATTTCTTTTTAGATATTTTAATATAGGTGTGGGTTCCATTTAACATAACAATTAATATACGCAAAGCTGTTTAGTCTTAGTTTTATTGCAAGAGAATGATGTACAGTATATAGATTGCAGATGATGAAAAATGTTCACAATGTACTGTATATATACTGCTGTTTATTTCCTTATCATTGTTTTGATTAAACTTTGAATTTCATTTCTGTAACATAAATTGTTTATTTTCATGTCAACTAGACAAAGTAAGGTAAACAAAATAAATATTTTATTTATATTGTATAAGGAAAATTCTATACTGTATTTGTAATATTCTTACACTGTTAATGAAAATGTTTTTTTTTGTTTTATTTTATTTATTTATTTATTTATTTTTTGACCCCAAAAGAACTCAAGGGTTAAATGGAAAGGTCCAGTCGTACCTGAAATTTGGAACCCTATTTGCGGAGCGTTTAGGCAGGCCAGTAAAGAGCGCCAGGGGCATGGGGGCATGGGGGCATGGGAAGTGGGTGAGTGGGGGAGGGCACAAGGGAGCAGGGCTAGTGGAGGGCCCGGAGACAACTGCTCCTCCTGACGGGAGATCAATAACGGCAGCAGCCGGGCTGCCGAGGCTGACAGGGGTCCGCATGCTGTAATTGGATCAAAGATGCAAGCAGTCACCAAGACTCACCCCAACCCCTGCTCTGAAATCCCACCATACACACACAAACACACACAAACACACACACACACACACACACACACACACACACACACACACACACACACACACACACACACACACACACACACACCGTTTGGTACTGTCACAGCTGTCACATGTCATCCCATCTCACTCCTGTTTGGTTCTGTATTCCTCAGTTCTCTACTCCTTCTTTCTTCACAATTTTTTGCCCACTTCTCTGTGTTGCTCTCCAGCAGACGGATTAATGGCATTGATATCAGACCTATTCTTCATGCTTTTATGCAAAAGAAAGATCTGTGTCGACGCGGGATTTCATGGAAATAAAATCGGCATTTATTTGCGCTGGAGAGAATGAAACAGCCTGTAAAGGGAAGCGAGTCGAAGTTAAGCTTATTAAAAAGGAAAAGAGGAATAAATAACAATAACCTTTTCCGAGAGGGGAAAAAAAAAACAAGGACGTGTTCAGGATGGGGAAAAAGTGGCGAGTTGCTCTATGTAAAGCCAAAAGTAATGAAAACCACCTCCACTAAGAACACAGCCGCTGCTTAGTCTCCTATTATTTATTCTCCATCTGCTATCTAGCAGGGGTTTTTGTATTGTGGCCTTGTGCAGGGGACTTGCATGTTCCAAAAGCAAATATTGACCAAATCCTTCAGTTGCATTTGAAATGAATAACATGGAGATTTCACTCAAAGCTGTGAGGGAAATATTTGTGCATGGCATAAGTAATATCCTACCTTTTCTGCAGCACAGACAACACAGAATTGTTTCTTTATAACACCACGTTAAGAGATTCCTATCATTTAAAAACGGACAGATTCTAATGGCTGGCTATCTCGGATTTTAACGGATAGCTATCTCTACAAATATGTAGCTTATTCCCAGTTTAGATTAGGCAAAAAAGTGCAGGGGCTTAAGCAGAATCCCTTAAAGCATGGATTCACGCACTGCTTTAACAGATGAAAAAGGACGATACTTGGTCCACCATGACTAAAAAGCTTTCCTCTTTCCTCTAACAGCCAGGGGCCTCAAAAATTGTCATTTCCTTTATCTGCAGAGTTAAAAAGCTCGTAGAATTATGGCGTGCGGAGCGACTGCGCGAGAAATCCTGGAACAGCAGACAGCAGGGTGGATCAGATTAAAGGACGGTTCAACATTAAAGGAGAATCCATATGCAAATTTACCAGCAATATGCACCAATTAGAGAAGGCATGTTTGTGATGTAATCCTACACGAGAGTCTCTGCCCTCTATTTCCACATCCTTAATCAAATTAGGGGCTTAGAGACACTCCATTATTCAATTGTAAACGACACTCATTTCATTTCTTTTGAGTTCGGGCAAATAATAAGGCCTTTTGTTGAAATAAATCTAATACGATGGCGTAGATTGTGGGCCTACGATCAAACACGGGTGAAACGATTAAGGATTTTAGCTTTAAGTGTGCAGATACAATGACGCTACAATAACGACGAAGAGAAAACCTAAAGATGATTCCGGAAGACACTCGGAAGATAAAGATAAGGTAAAAGCAGGAGCACGTGCAGTAGATATTACACTCAGGAGGTGTAAGGATGACAGAGGCAGATGTTGTTAATGAAAGTGGATCATCAGAGAAAGAAAACAAAGTCAAGCATGTTCGGGATTGGTAAGCAGACCCAGACACAAGAGTATGCATCAGCATCTCTTGGCACCATGTCAAACACCTCTGATGTTCACTTCAGCATGCTTCACTGGCCTAAAGCATGTGCTTAACTAATAGAGACAGAAAAAAAAAGAGTGAGAGACAACCGAGGCAGCGCGAGACAGAAAATGAGAGAGAGAGAGAGAGAGAGAGTAAGAGAGAGAGAGAGAGGGAGGGACAAGGGACAGGGAAATGCAGGGTGGCTGCAGGGCTGTGCTAAGTGATCTGTATTCTCCCAGAGTCCTCAGTTCCCTAACCCTGTGAAATTAACAACACTTCCCTCCTCAGTGACCTTCAACCCCTCACATAATACCACATCCACCAAGCACCATGCATGAGCGTGTCTGGCTAATGTAAAAAGCCCCAAAATGTCCAAGTCAATGTTTTCATTAAATACAGCCTGGAGTGGCAGCAGGGCTCGAGTCGAGCTCAGCCACAGGGCCATCGCACTCTTATTTTTGCGGCTCTTATAGAAAAGAAATTATCAATAGGAACTTAGAAAGATGCAGCCATTTTGTATTTGTTTCCATTTCCTATACTATACAGCCGTGCGATGTAGTTTCACGCTGGTCTAATATGATTGCTCCCTAACTTCATGAGATATAATGGAACACAATTAATATCTGTATGAACCTGAGTCTCGAAAAGAAGAAAAAAAATTGAGGTTGTTTTTTTTTCCGGGAAGAGTAATTTTCAACTGGCCCCCATCAGAAGAGCAAGCAGAGTGACTAACGCAGAATTCCCAAGGAGGGGGTCTAACGCACTGACCCCTGCACCTCACCTCCTCACCTCACACTCATAATCACAGGTCTGGGAGATAGCACGCAGTCGGCTAAAAGGCAGACGCAGCCATTAGAGAGCTACTTAAAAACGGCACTTACATCTCCAGTTGCAGCCGATTACTTAAACTAGGGTTTGGTATTTAAAATGATGCTTTCAAAGAGGCTTTTCACGTTTGGTAATTCTACTGGTAGATGTGTTAGATGGGGATTTAAAGAAATTCTTTTGTGGAAAGAAGGTGAAGCCGGACGGACAGAGCAAACTGAAACAGTGTGTTAGGACAGTGACGGTGTGGATATGTATATTATTTTACACATATAATAGCTACTTTACAAAAAGAAGGTGCAGAATGAAGAACGATAGTGGTGTTTTTTCTGTTGGTGGCATGAAATGGCTGGCATGTGTGTGTGTCTGTCTGTGTGTGTGTGTGTGCACCCGTGCCTCTGGTCCCCCACTAGGGTAATGCTTGGATCAGCGGAGACAGCCGCTAGCCCGGGGTTAGTGTAGCCGTGGTCGCATTGCTGTGACGGGGAGCAAGGGCGATGGTCTGGAAATAAACCATGTATGTGTGTATGTGTGTGTGTGTATGTGTGTATGTGTGTGTAAACAATGCAGAGGCCGCATACATTTAAAGATCGACGCTACATGCAACAATTCTAGTATAGTTTAGTACAGTTAGTTACTAATTACTAATAAACACAATTCAGCTGAGAGGTTGCAGGAATATTTTTTATAGAAAAAGAGAAAAATGGAAAGAGAGAGAGAGAGAGAGAGAGAGAGAGAGAGAGAGAGAGAGAGAGAGAGAGAGAGAGAGAGAGAGAGAGAGAGCACTGAACACTGAAGCTTAGCAGAAACAGGAATAGAAACTCCGAACATGGCGACTCCAGGAAAGGTTAGAGGTTAGTCATATTTGTCAGAGTTATCCCAAATTTTGTTTCGGCTATTTAATTAGACAGCACATTTATGTAGCTGGAAAACTAAATGAGAGTAAATCTATATGATTTATATATTCATTCATTTAGACCTGGGATTAGGGTTAACAAAACTGTTGATCTCACATCACTTCAGTGTGTTTTTTTAATTCATTTTCAGCACTGAATCTAAGGAAATTAAGTCATATTAATCCATCTCAATAACCAATCTCATTTTTACAAAGCTTTTATTTTGTACTGTGTTTACTTGACTGTGCAAATGGCCACAAGTTTGTAGACAGTAGACCTTCACACCCATATGTGATTCTTTACTAATTCTTTTCCATAAATGATAAGATTGTAATTGTATAGAACGCCCATGTACACCGTAACATTAAAATTTCCCTCAGCTGGAACTACAAGGCCCAAATCTGTCCTAGCATGATAATGTTTTTTGTGCACAAAGCAAGCTCCATGAAGACATGGTTTGTGCAGGTTAAGTTTGAAGTGGAAGAACCTGAGTGTACTGCACAGATCCATGTCTCTGAGTTTGACTCAACCCCCAACTGAACCACCTTGTGATGAGCTTTAATGCTAATTGTAAACATTTATATTTACATTTACGGCATTTGGCAGATGCTCTCATCCTGAGCGATGTACAAAAGTGCTTGTAAGTCTCTATCGATGAATATATTAACACTGGTTCGGTAGGGTGGGGAGGGGGGCACGGTGGCTCCGTAGCACGTTTGCCTCACACGTCCAGGGTTGGGGGTTCGATTCCCGCCTCCGCCTTGTGTGTGTGGAGTTTGCATGTTCTCCCCGTGCCTCGGGAGTTTCATCCGGGTACTCTGGTTTCCTCCCTCAGTCCAAAGACATGCATGGTAGGTTGATTGGCATCTCTGGAAAATTGTCCCTAGTGTGTGAGTGTGTGAGTGTGTGTGTGTGTGTGTGTGTGTGTGTGTGTGTGTGTGTGTGTGTGTGTGTGTGTGTGTGTGTGTGTGTGTGTGTGTGCCCTGCGATGGGTTGGCACTCTGTCCAGGGTGTATCCAGCCTTGATGCCCGATGACGCCTGAGATAGGCACAGGCTCCCCGTGACCCGAGAAGTTCGGATAAGCGGTAGAAAATGAATGAATGAATGAATAGTTCAGTACGTTACAGACTTAGGATACCGTCAACCTAAATCTTTTCATGTTTTTATTATATATATATATTTTAACCTACATTTCAGGATGAGGTAGATTTTCACTCACCATTTAAAGACAGCCAGTGACTCAGCTGACATCTAGGGGAAGTTTATTCCACCACCTCGGTGCCAGAAAAGAAAAAAGTCTTGATGTATGCCTAGCTCTTACTCTGAGAGATGGTGGGACCATTGGGAGGTGTCACGAGCTTTGAGGTAAGAGTGAGCTGGTCCTTTTTCGGCCTTTGTAGGGGAGAAGCGTTTTTTTTTTTAATCTGATGCGTGCAGCAACTGGAACCAATCATCAATGCCAATCATCAATGCCTGACCTCACTAATGCTCTTGTAGATGGATGGGCAAATCTAGTGAATAAGCTTTCCAGAAGAGTGAAGGTTAAATATTATATCAGGAAATGAAATTAACTCTGGACTGGGACAGTCAAAATGCACAAGAATGTGTAATGGTCAGGTTTGTGAAACTTACTTACTTGGACAGTATAAAAAACGGGCTTCACCCAGAGACCTGTTATTGCCAGACAGAGTAAATACAGATAAAAGAGTCAAGGAATTTCTATAAGTTAGAAGACAATCATGCCACTGTTTCTCGTTCAGGTTCATATCTTCTGTTTATCATTCATATCAGTGTGTATACATAACCACATTGCACAATATGCAATTCAATTTAATGAGCAGGGGGTATCCAGGCTTCTGTATTTCCTCCAGTCTCTCTCTCTCTGTGTAGAAAACGCTGGTGTCAGTTAGATTTGTCTAATATGAAGCAGTGCCATGAGGGAAAAGCCTTGTCAATGTTTGCCAGTCAGTTTACTCAGGGATGAGAAGTAGAAAGAGTCTACCACCTCGGTGTGTATGCACCAGACTTGATTATGATTCTCTGTAAAATCGAGGTGAAAAAAGTACAGACTTCCACACAAAAGCCTCTCTTGAGGTTTGGGAAGCACTTAAACATTTTTCATAGGAAGATGAACTGAAACCCTAAGAGATGAGAAGGATAAAAACAGCTACTCTGGAGCTTTATTAAGCACGATTGCTTTTCCTTCAATCTTTCTTGAAATAAAGGGGAAAAAAATCAAACACTAAGTTGGCGTCATGCCCCTTTCTTATTTCGGTGAGAAACCCGTAAAAAAATGCCATCCGCTTTTATTTAGGCATATTTTGCATGCTGACATAAGGGCCGTGGAATTTCACAAAAAGGAGGGGAAAAAACAATAATTTGGCTAAAGTGCATGGTTAATTTCCACTTAATTCCGGATTCAAGCAGCATATAATGAAAATTTGAACCGTCATAGCAGATTAGCTTTCTGCATGGTAGGGTCTCTCTCTCTCTCTCTCTCTCTCTCTCTCTCTCTCTCTCTCTCTCTCTCTCTCTCTCTCTCTCTCTCTCTCTCTCTCTCTCTCTGATAGATTTACATTTATCAATCTTACCACAGAAAAATGAGACAGAACAATGCAGAGAGAGAGAGAGAGAGAGAGAGAGAGAGAGAGAGAGAGAGAGAGAGAGAGAGAGAGAGAGAGAGACAGACAGACAGAAACAGATAGATAGATGGGGGGATTTGCTTCATTTCATTTTTCCCCTTTTGTTTTCTAGCATGCTGACCTCCTCCCTTCTGGTATAATCACAACAGTTATGCAGGAATATTCAAGCATTAATAATGAATTGTGTGGGTTCAGTCTTCTCTCTGTGACCTTCACCTCTGTGAGAGAGAGCAGACTGACTCCAGAAGCAGTCACACTAAACAAGCAGCCATCTCTCAGCTTGCCACGCCTGTCTCTGTCAATTACAGCAGCCTACTTAAACTTTAACTTAGTTTTTAACATGTACATTTGGAGTAATGCAGTACCAACATTGTCACAAAGCAGTTTATATCAAAGCAGTTTATATATATATATATATATATATATATATATATATATATATATATATATATATATATATATATATATATATATAATATATGTGTATTATGTTTGGATTAAATATGTACCATCGTGACTGAGGAACATATCAGTGCTTTAGGTAAGGTGTATAGATGTGGTTGATGTTGTGTTACTACCAATCAGACAGTTGTTCAAATCCCAGGTCCACCAAGCTGCCACTGCTGGGCCCCTGCACAAGGCCCTGAACCTGTATTGCTCAGCTACATGACTCTAGTTTTCAGGTCGGTCTCAACTTGCCATGCATTTGACACTGATCTTCAATTCCACTAGATATTATTAAGAGTGTAATGATTTGGATGATTTGGATAGATGCAATCGATCTCAAAGGCATCGACTGAAATAGGCAAAAATAGATTATTATTGAAAAAAGTGGTGGATAAATAAAAAAATGCAAACATTTTTAAACTGATGTCTAAACAAGGTGATTTCCTCAGTAACTCTGTCTTAAGGCCTTGTCGTCGTCTTTCAGAAATGACCTGTAGGCATAACCCAGTTTCTGAGCAAAGTTGGTTGCATATCAATCAGCACGTACTAAATCATATTCTATATACAATATCATTAAATATTGAGTCATTGTGTTATGAATCATATTGTATCATGTTGTAGATCAGCAGATAGAGATGGTGTGATACTGTACGCCATTTTATTCTCTGATACCAATAGTTAAAACTAGAGTATCCACTGATACTGATAACAAACTGAAGCACAGAAAGTGCAGAGCTAAATAAAACATTTTTAAATACAATAAACACTTACACAAAAATCATTTACACTGCAAACATAATTCATATAAGAAAGTACAAATCTTATAACATATATCCTATTCTCACTTCATATAATAAAGTATACAGCTAATATTTAATACATCTAATAATATCAATCCTAATAAAATATAAAAAATCTCCTTAAATGTAATATCAAAAAAAAAAAAAAAAAAAAAAAAAAAAACATACACATTTCCAAATCCAGTTTCTAATAGTTAAAGGATCAGATCATACTCATTTCTTATTACCCTGATATTCAATCCACCTGTAGTACTTTTTTTTTTTTTTAGTTTTTAAAGATTAACTATAATTTTTAACTTTGGATATAAGAGACGTGACATACGGCTAGGTACGGTGACCCATACTCAGAATTTTTCTCTGCATTAAACCCATCCAAAGTGCACACACACAGCAGTGAACACAAACACACCGTGAACACACACCCGGAGCAGTGGGCATATATCATACCATCCAAAACATCAAATCGCAGCCTTGAGAATGAAAAGAGAATAGAATAATTTAGAATTTGCTTTGAGTCTGAAATTTTTTAACAAATTTACTCTGTTCTATATTTCAAAATAGAAAACTAGTCTATGTAACTACATACAAACATAACCCTGACCAGGCAGTTACTAAGGATGAATAATAAAAAAAAAAAGCTTAAAATCCAATGTGGGTTAAAACCATGGTCTTGATTTTTTAATGAGCTTCATATACGGAACACTCTTTTGCACCCACATTTTTTTGTTGTGTCTCTCCAGATGCCAGTCCTAATTAAAGACTGTATACATGAGGTTGTGAAAAAGTGAAGCTAAATTGTCCAAGGCCCTCTAGTGGCTGGCTGCAGTAGAATTTTTAACTCTGTCTATTCCCATGGAAGTAAATAGAAAATGAGAAAAATCTCCAATTATTTATTAGGAATAGTATCCTGTCATATTAACAAGATCAGTTGACCTTATAGGAGTTGGTTGACGAGGTGATTGACAGCATCGGACATGACAGTCCAGCCTCGTGAACACACACACACACACACACACACACACACACACACACACACACACACACACACACACACACACACTTTCCAGGCAGATATACCGTGACATTTCTGCACTAAAACCAATTCTAGTTATGCTGTAACTCTTGTAAAAGACCCTCACTAGGGAACTGTTTGCAGTTTATCCTGTATATTCATCATTTTGAAGTCTAAGCTAGCTTGCATCAACTAAAGCAGCTAGCATTAGCTAAAGTTTATTGTGCTAGTGTTTCTGTGATTCTGTTTTTGAACCATTTACTCTCGAATGCATGACCGTAGCGAATATTTGAAGTTGCTTGGTAAAATTAGTCAGTTTTAAACAAACTTCACCCATAGAATGTGTAGATAATAAAATTGCAGTCCAATATTTAGTTGATTATTATTTTAAAACATTAAGTAAATTACCTCAGTTGACAAAGTTAGATGCGAAATTATAGAAAGTGGTGCTTTTTTTGTCAAAAAAATGTTAATGTTTGTAAATTAAATGTACATATTTGTTTGTTAGGTTTTCTACTTCTATCTACTTTACTTTGATTAGCATAATGAATTAGCCAGTGTCATCTTGCTAGCTCTGTGTCATAACTCAGAGCTCTAGAATCTGGTAAAGGTAATGGTGAAATCGATATATTTTCTCAAACGGTATAACTGTGTATTGTTATATAACACTGCGTTTGCCACTTTCAGCTAGCATTCAATGCCACAATCAAAATGACACAATCAAAACACCAAGAGTCTTAAATCGATGCCTTGTGACTGAAATATTTATTTATTATTTGATCAATCTAAATAATGCATACATAACAATATATTGTTTTTTTTCTAAACTGACTTTAAAGTAAAACATCAAACTTTGTGCAAAAAAAACACAAAACCCAATATTAATGCATATGTAAAATGTAATCTAGGGTTACCTTGTGATATTTAAGTAATTATTGTAAATTTCATTGTTATAATGGAATTCTGGAAGCACCTTTAAGACGGAACTGACTGAATGTCTGAAATCTGTAACATCCTTGACATGATGACCCAATAATAACCCCTGCTACAAAATCCCAAGATACAGAGTCATCCTGTATAGCTTTATAACAAATCTAGCTCTCATTGTGAGCCTAGGCACACTAAATGAAAGCATGTGCATTAAGAAGCCTGGGGCCTTCCCCAGGACACCAGAGCACTGTTTATCTCCCATTATCCTTTCTGGCAGCATGACTAGAGTTCCGTTCATGATAATGTCCCATGGGGACAGTGTTGTGTCGGGACAGCAGACAGAATATATATATATATATATATATATATATATATATATATATATATATATATATATATATATATAAATGAATATCGTAATGTTTGTGCAAAAAATTGTATGTATGTATATATATATATATATATAAATGAATATCGTAATGTTTGTGCAAAAAATTGTATGTATGTATATATATATATATATATATATATATATATATATATATATATATATATATATATATATATATATATATGTATTATGTATATTTATGTATTATGTATATTATATATATATATATATATATATATATACATATATATATATATATATATATATATATACATACATACAATTTTTTGCACAAACATTACGATATTCATTTTTATTCTATCGTTGATAATAATTTATCACATGTTTATCACCACTGATAAAAGTGAAATCTTTGCAATAATATAAATGGAAATCTTTTTGCAATTATTCACTTTTATTTATTTATTTTTTTAATTGTCATCTTAGCACTATTTAGCAGTCTGTTTGACCAAAGCACCATGTAGGTTGTATGTGGACAAAAGGAACAAATGTTATTAGGTTTGCTTTCAGAAAGAACATCTGCTCCTATTCTGCCATGCTAAAATGGGACTTTGAATATTTATCAACTCCCGAGCTAAATTAAAAATCCCATAGTCTCTGTAGTCTCAGTTTAATTGCTCTGCTCCTCTGCTCGACGGACTTTGCACGTCAAATCTCCATAAAATAAAAAAAGATGGGGAATTAAACAGCAGTTCTAATAAATTACACCTTAACGGAATACTTCACTCAAAAGGTGCTAATGTGGAGTGAAATGAATGAATGAAAGCCAGTAGAGAGGGCAGCAAGTAGGACTCAATATTTTACTAACTTTCATTCAGCAGATGTTGTTAATAGCTTGTGAGGTTAGGATCTATTTGATCTACTTTTGTTTGTTTTACTTTTGGACTCAAAGATCTTTGCTACAATAAATGTTAAAATTTTATGGAATTTATAGTGAATTATGATCAAAATGTACAATTTATTTTTTGTGCTTTGTTTCCGTTTGTCGATCAAACAACAAAGTTCCTAGTATGCGACCTCTCAAAATAGCTTTCTTTCTTTCTTTCTTTCTTTCTTTCTTTCTTTCTTTCTTTCTTTCTTTCTTTCTTTCTTTCTTTCTTTCTTTCCTTCTTTCTTTCTTTCTTTCTTTCTTTCTTTCTTTCTTTGGCATTACAGGGGATGAACAAAGGATCTGAACAAAAAGAAAAGCAAACCAGTTCGATGATGTTTTCCTGATACATGATATTTTTATATTAATTTATATTTTTATTAGAAGAAAAAGGAAAAAAGAAAATGAATATTTATTTCCCCCCTCTCACTCTCTCTCTCTCTCTCTTTTCTTCAACATTTTTGAAAATATACTTTTCAGCAAAAAGTGTTAGATAACTATGTATTTTAACTGTGATAATAGATAACACCAGTAAAAAAATTACAAGTACTGACAGTATATCTGAAACGTATGTTGTGCCACATGGTATGTGGTTGTTGTGTATTTACGATGTCCTCTGTGACTATACGTGACCTTGTAAGCCTCTCGACAGCAGTGCCTGCTCTTCTGTTACCTTATTCACACTATTTTACACCCATTTGTAATGGTGTCTCAAGATGAGCCTGACAATATTCACTAGGAAGGTTATTCAATATCACCTATGCAGCTTGCACTCTGAGATATGTAGTGGACTGATCGAGTCCTTCACACACAAATGGGAAAATCACTGTGCTTTCCATATTCAGTGCATAATCGTCCTGTAGCTAGAGTGAGAGCGAGAGAAAGAGAAAGAGAGAGAAAGAGAGAGAGAGAGAGAAGCTGGGGATAGGACAAGGCTAGATCTCTACATTTACAAATTTCAAGCGAGTGGTCAGTGTAAATATACGCCGCAAAATAACTCAACACACCATGGAGAAAATAGCTTACGCTAAACAGGAGGCAGATAGGAGAGATGTAATTGACTAGTAAACAGTCTGTGCATGGCATCTCTGTTAATCTTGGCTAGGATTATGTCCTCCTGGATGGAGTCTTGGAGATCGATGCTGAAGTCTCTGCCACTTCAATTCTACCCCCTCTGCTTTATTTGGAGTCTTGACTATTATCTCGCAGCTCGGCACAGCACAAACTGGCAGTGTCAGGGGTCAAGGCAGTAGGAAATAGAGGAGTCTGGCTCTTCCTGGCGGGGTTCCAGGCTGAAGGCTTGTGCTTATGGAGATCTCCTACTGAGAGCAGACAGAGGGAGGTCTACGCCGCCTCCTAGAGCTGTCACTCACACTACAGTGAAGCTGGACGCAGTAGGTGAGCTCGGCTGGACAGGGGACTATAGTTAGAACTCTGGCATTTTGTCTGTGTCCCTAACTCCACTTATGATGATTCTGGTGGGGTTTCAACAAAATAAGAAAATGAGTTCTAGTTCTTGTCTTGATCTGTATTTAGAAAAGTCTTCTGGTATGACGTTATATGAAATGTGGAATTCGAGCTCTGAACTGGATGATAGGAATTAATATTATGTGCACTGGGGCTTGCATGACTACTAATTGCAGATGGCTCTGATGCAACAACAGTATAAAAGACACAGTAAAAAAGGAGAGAGAAAAAATAAAATATTAGAGAAAACATATCAGATATTGAATATTAGTTCCTGTACCACATGGCAATGATGATGGAATGGGACCTCGGTTTAATTCATGTATATGGGGATATGGTAGCTTAGTAGTTAAGGTGTTGCTTTGTATTTAAGCTGGTACCTTAGCTGTTGGACTACTGATTGGAAGGTTGTGAGTTCAAATCCCAGGTACACCAAACTGCCACTGCCCTTAAGCCTTGCTCTGTTGTATAAAATGAGATAGATGTAATTTGCTCTGGATAAGGGCAACTGCCTAAAATGTTTACATACTAGGATTGTTAGGATGTATTTAAAAGTCTAACTGTAATGTGATTCAGCTAAAAAAATGCTTAGAGCTTAAAGCTAAGTAGTTGTTAAGAAAATAATTTCAGACGAATAGTGGTATCAGCTGGTACTCAATGTTTCAGTATTAATATTTGTGTGATAAAAGATAAATGCTCTCTGTGTTACAAAAATCTACTTATCAACCACTATTTAAAAAAATGTGTCAAAACTTTTATGACTTTAAGTTTTAAGAGGTGCATCTGTTATATTCATTTCCTTGTTTTAATCATGTGCAGTATCACTGAGCGGCTCACTGGGAAAATTCCCAAACTTTCGGATGGCCGGTCCACCCGTATCTGCATGAGCATAATTAATACCTATATAAAACACCATAGAATTGAATCTGGCTTATTACTTACAATCCAAAATGTCACCACTGGAGTCTCCTCTGTCGAGTGCCGCTCCTCTAACATGTCCACAGCATGGACCAGGTTGATGCCTGAGAGACGGAAATGCCTAGAAGGACCTACAGGGTGCCATCAGAGTGTGTTAGCCAACACCGGGCCACCTCACTGAACCCCAGTCTGGACGAGACACCATCTCCACCAGCACAGCCTGAGATCTGCAGGTCCACACAGCAGGTGCTGACAAGAGATATTAGAAAAGAGATAAGCACTGCAGACTGCACTGCACACATTCTGATCAAGTGTATCTTGGTGCTTTATGCATAGTATGTTACATTATGCTTAGTTAACAATTACTTCTTGCAATGTCACATTTGGTTTAGAGTTGCAGCTGTTATACTGTAGCTGCCATTGATAAAGCAAATCAGGATGAAGTACAACATGTCCTCAATGGGAACACTGAGGTTTTTAGAGCTCTGTATTCAGCAAAGTGACAATCAGAGCTTGGAAAAAAATATTTCATGTACTCCCTTATTGACTTATTTACTACTATGCTTTAACTCTGGCACTCTGGTTTCAGATTCTTAATGGTAAACATCTCTGATATTCTGCTTTTACTGTTGCTTGATGTATGCTTTTCATTTGTATCATGGTAACTAAGCTTTATGGACACCATGGTTTTATTAGTGGATTTGCACAGAAAAATTAAAATTATTTTATGATTCACAAGTAAACCTGCAGCTATGGATAATAATACCTGGATATTGTAGACTTTTGCTGCTATGACCATAAAGATTATTAAACTAAAGTTTTAACAAACCCACCATACAGTATATGTATCAGGAACATGTGAAAGTTGCTGTCTCACATCTTTAAGGCTTGGGCTACCGAATGGAGATGTTTCTGTGTCCTCCTGGGTCTCCGGTTTCCACACACTTCCCAAACACATGGATACAGTGGGATCCACCAGCATCTTAAACAGAATAAATCTACCAAGGACGAAGTAGTGATTATTTCAAATGGGTTACATCCACACTTAGGTTTAGTTATAAACAGTATAATGGTATAAAACCTGAATAGAAAGGAGCCATAACATGGCTCAAAGACTAATCACTAATCATTAATCACTAATCACTAAAGACTAATCAGGCAAAAAACAAATATAATCACTGCACGGTGGATCGATGTGGATCGAACCACGATTACACATCCCGGGTAGGTACAATACACGGGATTTCATGACACACTCTCACACTCAGGATAATGAAGCTAAGAGAGAAGCCAGCAGTACTAAAAAGAGACACAGGACAACCTGAAAGCAGTGGGAACAGGAAGTGGGCTGAGAACAATAAATTGCAGTGGAATCATCTGTTCCTAGATCCTATGCAAATGTCATCTGTTATAAACACAGAGATATGTATCTATTAGATCAGCCATTACATTAAACCCACTGTCAGTTGAAGTGACTATCATTAATTATATCATTACAGTGGCACCTATAGGGAACACTGATCAGTCAGTTCTTGAAGTTGATGTGACGGAATCAGGAATTAGTGGAAGAACCTGACTTGCCTTTAACAAGGGACAAATATTTATGGTTAAAACGACAGAATCAGGACATCTCCAGTTCTTGTGGAGTGTTTCAGGTATGCAGTGGTGAGTACCAACAGAAAGTGGTCCAAGGGAGGTAAACCAGTGTACCAGTGACAGGGTCACAGGCATCCAGAGATCAATGATGCTTGTGGGGAGAGAAGGATAGCCTGTCTGCTCCAATCCCACTGAAGAGTTACTGTAGCACCAGTCGTTAGAAAAGTTCGTGCTGGCTATGATAGAAAGGTGTAAGAACACACAGTGTATTGCAGGTTCTGGTGATTGAGGCTGTGTAGCTCCAGACCAGTCAAAGTGCCCATGCTGACCCCTGTCCACCACTGAAAGCACCTATAATGGGCATGTGAGAACCAGAACTGGATCATGGAGCAATGGAAGAAGCTGGCCTGGGCATGATTTCTTTTACGTCATGTGTAGGCAATATCTGTGGAAGTGATGGCACCAAGATGCACTATGCATACTATGCATAGGCAGAATGATGCTCTGGGCAATGATCATGCAACACACACACTTGCTGTGTTTAGGAAAGTACATATTATTAAGCGAGTGGTTTTAATATTATGGCTGAACAGTTTATGGCTGTTTTGATTAAAGGGTGCAAAGGGTTTAATGTACAGTAAAGGTGAGGACAATATGATCTCATTTTAATTCATTTAAATGTTCATGGGCTTGATTAAGGTTATGAAATGTGATGTTACATCATGTCATGTGCATCAGCAGCACACTCAAACAAGACATGGCTGGCGTACATTTTCACTATTCGTCTTATTCACACACATTCACATTTACTGTGAGGCCAATACAGGTGGTAGGTTATGAATGTTGGGTTTCAATGTTTTTAGTAGCATTAAAAATATGCTAAATTCACAGAAGAAAGCCCGATACAAAAAATATTAAAAAGTTGAAACAGAGTATTTGTTCTTTAACTGGTGTCTTTATAAAGCCAAGTGGGAGGCCATTGTACTACAGGAAGCAGTATCCAGAGGAGGTCGTGCTCGTCTCTGTGTGTGTGACCCAGTCAACTCTTAAAGTCACTTTGTTAGCTCGCTTTCTTCCCTGGTCTCTCCATTTCCCTCTTTCAAAAAGCAGGCAGTGTCCACAGACCTCAGAGAGCGTTTTCAAACAACAAAGTGCCGTTTGACTGTGCTCTCATCCACGGGAGAGAGAAGCTCCTCTTCCGTCCTTTGATGCTCCAAGGAATCGTTTAATCAATTATTAATCAAAGTTTGTGTGTCTAACTCAAAGACGCTTCCACCACTCTTGGATCCACTCATAACAGAAAGGCTTTTTTTTTTCTTCTGATGGATGAGATTTCAATACAGTCATCATTTAAGGCATTACCTCTCACAAGTTTTTTAATAAGCTGCCTTCAGATACACGTGCTCTCACCGAACGCTTGGTTTTGTGGGTGAAATTTGAGGTGAAAACATGACACGCCTGGCTTGAGTGGATTAATTAAGGGTGTAGTACGTGCAGCGCTGGAACGACAAAGCCTCAGGGAGAGGAGGTGTATCGCATCCGTGAGGTAAATTATAGCAAATTAAAATATGATTTCTGTTTTCTATGATTTGGAACCATCATTGTCAATGTGTGTGGATGTTAAGCAACCTTGGCTGCACTACAAATCCATACATCGATGCATTCGGATTAGTGCCTGGCCCCCCGTCGGATCGCAATTCCATCAAGTTCATATGGTCGAATTGATTCCTGGGGTCACTTTTTATTGAGCAGGAACCTCTCAAGTCCGTTTATGAATAAAAATGGTGCCTCTTGCAACTCAATTCAAGCATTTCATAAAAAATTCATCCCCCCGTTATTGTTATTTCTTCTTTTGGGTAAAATCCTCCTGCCACTTTCATTGTTAGACAAATTGAAGTGCGAGCTCAGAGGGGGGCACGGCTAAGCACAGAATCCATTTGGCTGTTCCATCCTGAGCCAAAGAGGAAGAACTGGGCGTTCAAAGGCTGCAGCCACAATGTGAGTGACACTGGGTCACCCTCTCTTCCTCTGCATCTCTATCTCTCTCTCTCTCTCTCATACACACTCTCTCTCACCTGCCTGATAGGACTGCAGCAGGGCCAGAGAGGACGCTCTGTGAAGCTTCAGCCTTTTTGTCATGACCATATCTCATGATTGATGGCTTCATGGCCACAGCCAATGTGCCCTTTTTAAATAATTTATGTTGCTATCGCCACAGACGACCGCCTTATAACGGGAGTTATTTTTACAATCTCTTGCACGATCAATACTTTAAAAGACTCAGGGCCAGTGCTAATGAACTTCTTAACAAGGTCTCAGGGGGGGTTCGAAACAATTATAGCCTCAGTACTGACCACAGAGAGAAATAGAGAAATAAAAAAAATACAGGTATTTACATCAGCTTTGGATATAAAAATACGTTTTACTAGCATCCGGTGCTTTTAGCTAGAATTTACATACATAGTTAAGTGGTGTAACACGGACCAACATCAATCTGATTTTCTTTTTAAGAACGTTATTGTTGCATTTGGAGTCTTCTTATTAAGCAGCGCGTCGATGTAGGACTGAATTTGAACTTGCACCTTGAAAACTTGAACAAAAAAATAATCAGGACAACACAAAATGACAAATATACTGTAGATATGTATTGAATATTCTCGCTGTTTCTTATGTAACATCTCTCCTATTGGTAATGTGTAGTATTTCTATTAATGTGAACCTATACAGAACTCCCAGGCATGGGTGGGCATTATTCTACCCCTACAGTACAGTAAGGGAGGTGCGTCATAAATCAAGCCTCCCCTGGTCACCCTGCTTTTAACCAAGTGACAAATTGGCCGAACCACACTGTTTGAATTCTTATTAAACTTGATTAATTCATACCATTAGTTAATCACACAGCAGCTCATAAAATATTGTGAATTAATTTCAGTAATGTGATTAATTTGCGAAACACTTGAATTAACATCGATAAATCAATTTGTGAATCAATTATATCATCAGGTTTAAATGCGGAGATAATAGTGTATGTTAACTGGTGGCTAAAAAGAGATCATCTATCATCGGGGGGGTTCGAATGCAGAGGGCCACAAGCACAAGCTTAAATGATCAATGATCAAGAGGCCTTCCTCTTGTTTCTCTTGTTAGTTCAGCTGGGTGTGCTTGTAAAAATACTGCATCCATTAAAAGCAGATTTTAAAGGAATATGATTATCGATCATAATATGAGAATCCAAACACAAAATCGGATTTGTTTGTTCATGATTGTAGCCTTTGTTTTGCCAATGATTACATTATTTTATTTATTAATGAATAACTCATTGTACTTTTTATTCATTCGTAGGATTCACATTGTTGGGTAAAGTCTGTGAAACAAGTGGGCTCCTGTTATACACTGGAGCATTTCTAAACAGTTTTTTTTTTCACACACATGAATTTCTTTCTCCCTCCCCCGGTCCAAAGACATGCATGGTAGGTTGACTGGCATCTTTGGAAAATTGTCCGTTGTGTGTGATTGTGTGAATGAATGAGAGTGTGTGTGCACTGCGATGGGTTGGCACTCCATCCAGGGTGTATCCTGCCTTGATGCCCGATGACTCCTGGGATAGGCACAGGCTCCCCGTGACCTGAGGTAGTTCGGATAAGCGGTAGAAAATGAGTGAATGAATGAATGAATGAATGAATGAATGGATGAATGGATGAATGAATGGATTTCTTTTGTCTTTCTGAAGAACACGAGATTATTTTTTTAATGCAACCCTTTTCTGAAGACGTTCTTTTACTGGAAAAGCTTGATCTCTGAGTGTTAGGAAGTGCTGACACTGGAGACTCCTTCTAAAAATGCTAAATAAATATCTCTTCACAGAAAACAACAGAGTATGAACAACAAAATTATGAAAGTGTAATTTCTCTAGGATAGAGGATAAGATGCAAGAAGACAGAGAAAGTGAAGAGAGGGGGAGAGAGAGAGAGGGGGGAGAGAGAGAGAGAGATGTGATAATGTGAGAGAGCTCCTTTACTGTTAATCTGGCACTGTTGGCTCTGTTATATGTGGAAGTGTTCGTGTTGAGTTGCAGAGCATCTACACGTGGTGCTTTGGGCTTGTGCTCTCGTTAATAGTCCTACCGCATGTTACAGCTGTCTTCTCCCTCAGCTCTCGCCACAGAGACCGCCAGTGAGAGCAGGAACAGGCAGACGAAATGTCACCTGGCGAGGAAGGAAAATGTTCCTCCAACTTTGTTTAAGGTTCGAGCGAGTTGAGCTTGATTGGACTTGGTGTTTATGCCACCGGTCCTTATACGAAAGCTCCGTGCTGGCTTTGACAGCTCCTCTGTTCCTTTGCTGCCTATGTATACACCGAGATGTTTTTTTTTTCTTGCAGGTGAGAGAGAAAAGGTTAGAGACTTGTTCTCACCGTATAAGCAGCGAGGACCGTCGTCCTCTAATTACTGCAGCTCTGCTAGCTGCTGGTGCAGGGTGACACGCAGGTTCCCCATAGGCTGTTACGAACAGATCAAAACACAAAAGCGATCAGTTATTAAAGTGGAAAGGAAGCCGGGGCTCGGCGCCATCATCGTACTATGACAGCACCCGGTGCTATAACTGCCGGGTTTGGGTAAAAAAAAAGATTTGATTCTTACAGACTTTCTTTTCAGAAATCATTATCCATAGTTTACTAGCACTGAGCATTACATGCATTAATGTGCATCGTCTTTATTTTAGTAGAAGCGGTGTTTATGCAGAGCAACACAGTTCAAGAGAAAAATGATCTTCTAGGTGTAGAGAGTTAATAAAGCTTATAAAGACAATCATTTGTTTTTTATAGGGTTGTCAGATATGGTCATGTAAACAACATAATATCATGCTGTTATCAGATTAAAAATTTGCAATGAAATGAATGACAATTTAAATAAAGACAGAAATGTGTGTAATCTCCATGTCTATTGTTACCAATAAAGTTGCTGATTTGTTAACAACCAGCAACCTTGTGC
Organism: Tachysurus fulvidraco; assembly: GCF_022655615.1. Taxonomy (NCBI): domain Eukaryota; kingdom Metazoa; phylum Chordata; class Actinopteri; order Siluriformes; family Bagridae; genus Tachysurus; species Tachysurus fulvidraco. The sequence continues at coordinate 9,078,265 of NC_062523.1, forward strand.
CAGTTCCCATGACAAGAAATACACTAGATGGGTTTAAAGATGGATTTTAACCAGGGGCGGTTCTAGAGGCAGGGCCACAGGGGCCCTGGCCCCTGCTGCAATCTGATTGGCCCCTGATTGGCCCCCGTTACATCAATCGTCGACGTGAGAGCAACCGGAGAATTTTTCACAACGATCACAGATGCAATTCCACCCACAAACAATTGGCGGCACTCGAACATTTGAAAAAGGAATGACTGCCGAAATGTATTTGCACCGTACTGAATAAATTATTTTGTGTGCTTGAATGTACCCTGTACTTGGCCCCTGAATGTAACATGTGGCCCCTTAATGGCCCCTGTTACAGAAAAATCCTAGAACCACCACTGATTTTAACTATAATATAAAGTGTTATTCAACACTAAAAAATAAAAGATGATGGAGCATGCTTCTATAGCAAAAAATAAAAAGTACTGTTATCATCCATTGGAGCTGATTTCTTCTTTCTGAATTCCTATATACGGTATATGCAATATTTATATTATATTTTATGTTTTTATTTATTTAGCAAACACTTTTATCCAAATCGACTTACAAATGAGCAAATACAAGTAAAGCGATATATAAAGCGAAAGGCGATATAAGCAGTGCCGCCATACAGGATTTTTAATTGTGTGCTAGAGGACCAACGTGCGCAGAGTAGAGGTGCAAAGGGAAGTCTGACATTAGTGAAGTGTTAAAAGTTAGTTAGTGACAAGTTTAGCAGCCTTCTGAAGATAGTGATAGATCGTGTTGTCCAAATTAAAGTTTTGAAATTCATTCCATCACTAAGGGACAGTCAGATTAAAGGTTCTGGAAAGGGCGTGCATTAAAAAAATCTGTAGATGAGCCATTATTACCATCCAAGCTTCCGACTCAGTGTTTTCCTGTACGCAGATGAAATGTCATATTTTCTGCAGAAATCCGATTATTATAAATAATCTACATGCAAATTCCACTTAATGACCTAGCTAGAGTTTGAATTTTAGCTTTCTGTAGCCCTATGTTCAGTATGTATATCAGTTTTTCATCTGTCTGTGTGCACTGCTTTTACTGCCCTCTCACAAAGCACACACATAGAAATAACATTACTGAAATCCAACTGCTTACCAACTTGGAACGATCCATAATTATTGAGGTATTAAATTAATTCATTCTCCTGCACCAACAATTATGCGCTACTTGTAATTCTTTTCCAGCTCCAGTGCACCGCAACATCCAGTGCTTTGGACTTAACCCTGATTTAACACCATCCAGCTGAGGAGCAGTAAATACAATGTTTAGCTGAGGGAGGATTATTAATTATCACAATCATTTGTGTGTGTGTGTGTGTGTGTGTGTGTGTGTGTGTGTGTGTGTGTGTGTGTGTGTGTGTGTGTGTGTGTGTGTGTGTGTGTGTGTGTGTGTGTGTTCAAAGCTAGACTAATAATGAAAGGTGGAGCTTGTTTATGAATCACTGGAGGTTGAGCTGATGGGGATAGGAAAGAAGGAAGAAAGAAAGAAAGAAAGAAAGAAAGAAAGAAAGAAAGAAAGAAAGAAAGAAAGAAAGAAAGAAAGAAAGAAAGAAAGAAAGAAAGAGGAATTTATGCTTTTGAAAAAACTTCACTGATTGCTGAGAAGGTACAGAAGCAATGACGGCATCAGAGGTTTAATTTAAAGTGTGTTTCTCACTAGGCTGCTCACAACACTTAATTAAACTCTTCTGTTTTGGCAATGACAAATGCTGCGGAGCGGGAGGATGGCGGCCGGGCTGACGGAGGGGCGGCTGTAATTTCTTTCATGTGTAGCGAGAGCCAGATTCAGGTCAGAAAGAAAAGAATTAAAGAACTAAACAAGATTTCGGCTGCTGAGGGCCCTGTGACGGGCTTTTCTTTCACATGAATACTCTCTCTTCATTTGCCCTCGTTTGGCGGGAGTTTTGTCATAGATTTATGGGGGTTTTGCAGCAACGCCAGCGTGTTTGCATAGACCTCGCTCTGCTCCACTGTACTTCCCATTTTCGCCTCACATCAGAGGGGAAATTTCAGCCTGTCAAAGCGGCAGAAGTCACACCATTTCTTAACTTACAAATTCTACAACACGATGAGCGATCGACTTTTGTAATGTATGTCTGGGGAAAAGAATTTTTTTATTTTTTTTTTTTTTGATAACATGCAAGTTCTGTTCCTGACGTGGGTACATTTGTCATCCGTTTCCTAACAGTGAGTTCGGGGGCTGTGGTTCGCCATTCTCCATAATCACATGCTGACTCCAAACATGGCCTGAACATAAGCATGACAAACCTTTAATGTAGTCTTGCCTTCCATACTGTGCAATGCGTCATCTACTTTGCTGAAAACAGAAACCCATTTACTACGACACAACAGCTTATTTGCTTTTTTTTTTTTATGCGGCCACAAATCCATCATCCTTGCATTTCGGGTGACTGCTGGAAAGTTAGAGGCGCTGGCTCTGTGGCCCAGAAGCAGTCAAAGTCAGTCACCGAATCTGGTGAATAGACATCCCCTTTCGAACCCAGAAAAGCCTCAACAAACAACATACGCATGCCTGCGAGGCAGCAGCAGCAGCCCGAGCGTTTCCTTCAGTAATGCAACACTCACTTTAACTAACACACCTTCTTCACACTTTATGGTCTTTTATGACTTGAGTCAATAATATCAGGGCAGGTACAAGGCATGATTTTATTCTAGACATGGCGGTCGTACCGTTTATAGTGTAAAAACTCGGATATGAATAAGTTGTGATTTCATGTATCAGTGGTTATAAAAATGGGAGCCACCCACGATGCATTTTCTTTACATTCTAAACCAAGCCCCTGGGTCAAACAACTGTCTGCGAACATTATGTAAAGTCTTATATTCATTTTATGTTGAAAGTTATAGCAGTCACACTTATTAAAATGTCTTTGTCTCCTCTGTGATGAGTCAGTCAGGTGTTTGGATGCTGTTGTGTGTTTCATGTTTCATGAGCCGTTAACAACTCTTTGTTGTTAATAATTGTGGTTCTACAGAGAATTTCTAAATTATGGTGTGATGAATTATGGCGTGATGAATTAGATGCATCAGAATTTAATCTTTCATCCCTGGCTCAATTGGAGGTTTTTTTTTTTAATACCTGGTGGGTTTGGTTCATTTAGACATTTATGAACACAGCAATCTTGCTTTTGTTGTCCTTATAAAACCTTGACTCCTGCTCAAACTGATCGATTATACCAAAAACAGCTAGAAAAAAAAAAGCCATGTGAGCTCACAGAAATGAATAAAATTGATGGATGAGCACTACGAACAGAACATAAGCAAGCGCTCTCTGACGGATGAGAGGACGGTTTATTCACATGTGACTTACATAAGCACATTTTGCTCCGCTTTAAAATTTTGCCACGTGAAAGCAAACCGAGCCAAGGGGAAAATGCAACATTGGAACAATTTGACTTCATTATTTCTGAACAATGGACAGATCTACAGGGATGAAAATGCCCTAAAATTATATTTATTTACCCTCAAAGGTGAAGGTGCTTCAAAGTTGGATCCGGAGCCTATTCCTGGAAAACCTGCCATGATGCAAAGACAGATACTGAATACATTTACAGCATTTATCTGTAAGCATTTAGCTTAGAATAAGACACCAGCCCAACCCAGGGCACAACTTCTACACATTTCTACACTTATGAGCAGATTAGAATAGTCAGATCATCTAGTGATATGTTTTTGGGAGGAAACCAGAGTGATCAGATCAAACACTAGGAACAGTACTCTGGTACTGCAGAGTATGTAGAAAATGAAAAAAAAAAAATACAACCACAAATTTTGGAAGTTTTTTTTTCAATAATACACATTAAAATATAATGTATCAGAGATACCAAATTAAGCCATGTACTAATGTCTGGCATTATATAGCACTGGGAGACAAACCTGTGCTGGAATACCAGCCTGATTCTGATTCAACTCCAAAATCAACTGATGATGATGCAGACAAATCTGACGGTACTCAGCCATGTAATTATGATAACATCAAGTGAGCCAGCAAAGAGAGCCTGAATGACGTGATGATCGATCTATGCCCAAGTTTCTGTCCTAGCAGCATGGCATTCCTTCTTTAGTTAGAGTAGAAAGCAAATAGCGAGGCAGTCGAATACATTAATCCATGGTATATATGACAAAGATATGAGCTTCTGGATTTGCTCTGTAATATCTGATATAATTTAATTTTTTTTAATTGGGAGCACGAACAGCAAAAATATGGTAATGACTGGAAAATGGATTTCTAAGTCTAGACACATTTCATAGAGAAGATGCAAAAACAGTGTATTTCTGTACATTGGGTAAATGACAGTAAAAAGAGAAAGAGAGCGAGGCAGAGGCACCGTGTGGAGTTAACCGTGCTGCACTTTTGTGTGTTCAGTAGCACAAGCCATTAATCATGACTGCACGTGGCGGCCATATTGTTCTGTGTAGCCGTGCTGCCTTCATTATGGAGGCCTAATTAAACAGCTCTGTGAACTGGAATCTGAGATTCCACTGCTACAGATTATCATTAATTATGGTGAAAGTGTTGGAGATGTTGGACTCAATTATCCCGAGCCCAGCCCTGGCAGGCCATGATTCATGGCCCCGGCCGCCCGCCTGACGCTTATCACACCACTCCACTTTTGGAAATTGGGCACTGCCAGCCAACAAACTAAGAATTATGTGCTGCTTTTTGCCATTACAAACATGTTGGAGGGGCAAGGAGCAATTAAGTGCCAGGGGTGTTTCACAGGGAAATGATGATGAGAGCAGAGAGAGGAGAGGGGAATTGAAGTTGAAGTTGGGCACTTCTGCATTGTGTGCGGAGTATATGTGTCTGTGAGAGAGACAATCAGACAGGTAAGCAGACAGACAGACAGACAGACAGACAGACAGCAGACAGACAGGCACAAGGTACAGTACAGGGAAAAG
>NC_062523.1:9088219-9095719 GCF_022655615.1 Tachysurus fulvidraco
TACATTTGGAAGAAACTCAAAACCAATCATTAAGCTGTCATGCAATCATACAATCCCCACAGTGAAGCATGGTGGTGATAGCATGGTGTTTTTGTGTATGTTTTTTTTAAGCAGGGCAAATTGGTAAAGATTGATACATAGAATCAGTCTGATGAGAAAACATGTTAGATTCTGCAAAAGACTTAACGCAATGGTGGCGTTTCACCTTTCAAGAGAACAACAACCCTAAGCAAAGTTTTGAAAATATACTGTACTATAAAGTGTTTCAAACCCAAATGCCTGATGGCCAAGTCAAAGCCCAGCTCTAAACCTGAAATGCATGCTCAACAAAGTTAATGTCTTGAGAAATGTCCATGAGAAAAAAATGTCCCTTGTAGAATGCTCAAGGTTTTAGAGCTAGTTAAAAATGTGCTGTTTTTGACTATTTAAATTTGGTTGAAACCTGGCAACCCTGGCCATAAGCTTCATTTTCACACCTTTGAACTTCACAAAAATACAAAAATTAAATAAACTTGTGCTTTTTGTTTTATCCTGAAAATTCCAGTTTCAATGTATACATCTCATCTTAAGTTGAAGCTTTCAAAATAATAATAATAATAATAATAATAATAATAATAATAATAATAATAATATTGTTGTTATTATTATTGTTATCTGTTTTTATTATTATTATTATTATTATTATTATTATTATTATTATTATTATTATTATTATTATTATTATTGTTATCTGTAGTATCTGTTTTTAATTAGTATCTGTTTTAATCCCTCAGTATTCCTTACTTCCTGGACAAATCCAGGACAAATAAAATATTAAAATAATATTTGAATGCTGATTCTTTCTTCCACATTCAGTTTTTTCTTGATACATTTTGTGATATTATGTGAAATTGGTCTCTCTACTTAAAGTAACACAGCCAGTATACAACAGTATGAAAGTCAAGTGGCAATTGTCCAAATCATTTTGTTGAACATCTCTGCAGAAGTCTATTTAACTCCCATAACACAATGTACTGTGAAGAGCCTGTCTCTGTGTGCGCACAGCGCTGAAGCCTGTGAGGTTAACAGGACAGGCGTTTTAGCACATCGCAGCCGGGCCTCTGAATAATGGCCATTAAAGCACACCCTGGGCTGCCACTGAAGGGAAATCAATGCATATCCTCTATCAGCGCCACAGTGTCACAGTATAGTAGCTGGAATTGACACCGTTAATGAATAAGTGTTTCCCCTCCGCAGCATGGTACTCTATTGAATCTGACAGTTGACACAGATGCAGGATTGCAGCTGTGTATTCGGGGAAAGAAGGAAGGGGCGGGTTGAGATTTAGCCTACCAATTCCTCTCAGATCTTGATCTAGGATCAGCTCCATTCCTTTCTTATTCAATGCTTAACTGTTAGGAGAAGCTGTAAAAACTGCCCTAAGGTCAGATCACAACACCGTGCAGTGAGAACAGGGAATCTGTGATAACCGTTTTCACACTTTGGCCCTTGTCTAATCTAAAGAGGGAGGAAGAGATCAAAGTGACAGTCTATAGCACTAGAGCACTGTCAGCACCTCTTAATAAACACCTGTCTATCAGAGAGAGAGAGAGAGAGAGAGAGAGAGAGAGAGAGAGAGAGAGAGAGAGAGAGAGAGAGAGAGAGAGAGAGAGAAATCTCACAGCTGAGCAGGAACGTTTGACAGAAGAGAGCTCTTGAGAGAATCACCGATCAGCTGAAGTGCTTTTATAGGAAATTGTAACAGCAATATTGTGACAACACTTCAGAGAACAGCACAGCAATCCTTCCAAAAAAAAAAGCTGCTTTGAGACAATGTCTATTGTAAAAAGTGCTATACAAATAAACTTGAATTGAATTGAATTGAATTGAATCGAATTTATTCCTCACTCATTTGGTCACATGGCTCGACTGGTCCCATCGTCTCTCAGGATACAAGATACAGTAGGTGTGCATATATTCTGTCCTGACAGCTAGGTGGTAGAATAAACTTCCCCAAGATGTCCAAGCAGCTGAGTCACTGACTCTCTTCAAACTATCTACAGTACCTTCTAAAACCTACATCCTCCTAAAATACTTAAAAATGCACTTTTGTTTGTCTGTTAAAAACATAAATATGTAAATATTATTTGTGTGCTATTTTTTTTGTTTTTTGTTTGTTTGTTTGTTTTACACTAATGGAATCTTTAGTCTGTGGCTCGGCAAACCAGTACTAATGTTATCATTGAGACTTTAAAACAATTCTGTATGTCGCTCTGTAATAGAGATGTCTGCCAAATGCTGTAAATGTATAATTCTTCCGACAAAATCAGTGCCGCAATCATACAGCAGCTACTAGCCAGGGAGGGCAAAGACTATTATGCTTCTTTTGAGACTCATGAAGATGGGTATCAGCCAATGTTGCTAATGCTAATCCTGCTACTGTAGCAGTGTAACAATGTCACAGAAAACTTATCACTTCTCTTCCATATACATAATTTCACAGAAGCACAGAAGCATACAAGTGGCTAGTGTCACTGTGTGTGTGTGTGTGTGTGTGTGTGTGTGTGTGAGAGAGAGAGAGAGAGAGAGAGAGAGAGAGAGAGAGAGAGAGAGAGAGAGAGAGAGAGAGAGAGAGAGAGAGAGAGAATGCATGTACAATTTTACTGTTGATTCCAGGCCACGATGTGGCAGTGTCATGATTCTGTCTTGAAAACACACAACACCAGCTAGATCAGCTATAAGACTCAGCTATAAGCAACAATTCAGTATCCATACAATGTTCTTCACAGTTCACACTTTGCTCAAGTGAAGAAGTGTTAAAAAAAAATCAACATCATCGTCATCAACATCAGACATCATGCTGTCAGGGTAAACTACATGAATTACAAAATTATCAGCCTCAGCACATCATATGTCAATGTCACATGTCCCACTGAGTACTCATACCTGTTACCTGCAATAAGTAGTTTTATTCTATGTTTCATTGTCAAGCTCAAATAATTATTGTTGTTGTTGTTTTTGATGTTGTTGTCATAAGGATTGTTTTTGTTTGTTTGTTGTTGTTTTTATTTTTTAGAATTTTTCACAGATTTACAGAATTCAGCTACACTGTTTTTTTTTAACCAGGTCAGATAGAATAGAAAAGTTTTGATAGAATTGATATTAGAAAAGAACAGAAATGATTGACGTTAGTGATATATAGTAACTTTAAATGCATTTTATGTATACATAGTAACTTTAAATGTATTTATTTTTTTTATTTTTTTATTAGTCTGTTTCTATATTTCTGTAAAATGTCTCTGAGACAATGTGAATTGTTAAAAGCGCTATACAAATAAATGAAATTGAAAATTGATTGGATTTTCCTGTATAAATGTATTAATTGCTATATTAATATGCTACTTTACTGAGTAACATCAATGATCCTTAGACAAGACAGTGGAGTGAAGTTTAAGTGTTTTACAAATAGCCTAATGATTTTTTTTTAAAGTTTTGGTGATCCAGCGGTGACCCAAGTTTTATTCCCTGCTCTCAGTGCTGCTCCCAAGCCCAAATAAAACATCAGGGTTGCATTAGAAATGGCACCTGTGCCAGACTATAAATATGCTGATTGCATGATCTGCTGTTGTGATGATGAACGAGGAGAAGCTGAAGGACAATTTTAAAATAAAAGTTTGTTTTGTGCACAGTCAAAAGTTTTGAAATGTTTTCCTTGCATTGTTATTATCAACATAATAATATCTGTTAAGGTGTATCAGTTAAAACTACAGCCTTAGCAGCTCTAGTTATATTTTTGATATGGAACTTAAGTGAACGTATTTTATTGTTTAAAAACTTGAATTCACCTATTTTTGTTTCGAATTTTTACTTTACATTTTTTCCCTTTAACTCTAGTTAATCTGCGATAAACAAATTTTAAGGTGACATTTAAGGTGTTCATCAAAATTTTTTAGACATCCTAAAAAGGTAAAAGAGCTACCTAAACTAATTTACAGTGTATGTTTATTTATGTCCCTACTCCATCCTGTTAATGAAAAGAAAGGAAATATTGCAGACTCCTGAAGAGTGCAGAATGTTCCCAGGACTCAAAACAAAAACTAAGTGACAGGTCGTGTTCTGTACCGGACTTGCTGAATAGCCGGTGTGATATATGGAGTGTCTTTAGTGCCTGCTGCCCAGGGCAGATAACTACACATGCCAACTATGCAGAAATCTCTGAAGCTCAACAACTAAACTACTGAGGAGGAACAAAGTCATGAGAAATGCAAGAGAACAGATTTTTCTCTCTCCCTTTAAATCTTTAAATAAATGCTGTATAAATAAAGAAGCTCATTTTGCAGCAATCACTTTTCACAGGCAGGAAAAAAATCTCTCAAGCCATATGAGGTAGACAGACAGGCCAGATGTATTGTTAATGGGGGGAATGGTGTCTGTGTGCTTCTTAAAGAAACACTCCATCTTTTTTTTTTTCTTAATCCACCCAAACCATCTGTACCTGGAAAATTTCCTTTATCCAGAGCGACTTACATTTTTATCTTGTTGTATACAAATGGGCAATTGAGGGTTAAGTGCCTTGCTCAGTGGCCCAGAGGTTGCAGCTTGGTGGACAAAATTGCTCTGTAATTAAAATAAAGTACTTAAAACTAATTACAAATGAAGATTAAAGATAAATAATGATTACATTTTGTGGAATCTATATTTCATCAAACTACATCACCAACACAATTTCTATCTGAAAATCATAAATTAAAAGCATACAAATTATACAACGGAGCTCTAAACTGCATATGTTATACGGATATGTATACGATGAACCGTATTATTGATGCAAGAATGAAAAAAATGATGTTCTTGAGATTTTATGAGTCACTCTAAAAATCCTGTAACAGTAACTCGGAAATTTGCGTGCAAAGCTTTTAGCACAGGTACATCATCCCACATAATCACGCCTGAAATGTATGGTATGACTAAACATACAGCCTCATTATAAAGCAGACGGCTTTTGTCTTTGGGCTGAAAAAATACAAAAAATAAAAATGAAAAAAAAAAAAAAAACCACAAAGCTTTTAAACTCACTCTGTCCACCTGATTAATGGATCATAACAGAGAGCACAAGAAGAGTTTGTATTTTATCTAGCATGCAGGTTTATTTAAAGTGAGCAAATAAATACAACAGATATCATTTCAGCTTTAATATTTCAGCTATTACGCTAATTACATTTTAACACTCATTCCATTGTTTCAACCTACAACAAAATCATGAATCCAACAACACACTGGAGTCTGCAGTCAGAATCTGAGAGAAGTCCAGGAAGTCCTCCAGGAGTACTGATCACCCTGGTGGCAACTCCAATCCTCCAACACGGCCCTCGGTTCAATCTAATCTGGGACATGAAACGGTGAAGCTGAGGGACTCCTTCACTCCAGTGTGACACATGGGTTTGTGAGCTGTGGGCTCGTTCCTGGAAATCCTAGACACTCACTTTATTTTCTTCTTCCTTTGCTCTTTAGTCTTTCTTCTCGCTTGTTTTCTCGGCTTCGTTTCTGTGTTTCACCAGTGTCAGCACGTCGTCTCTGGGGGCATCGTGCCATTAGAAACTCACCAGTGCAGCAAACTAGGCCTGCAGTCTCCAGTGAGACTTCTATGTGTCCTTTTCAGGCATGTTTTCTGGGTAGGTCACTTCAACTAGGGCACTCACTGAACACCATGTTTAGAGGCCTGATTTGTAACAACTTGCTCACTTATTCTTTTGCATTTTTTAATTTTCTTTATTTTATGAAACTGCATCACGTTAACGTCACTTATCATTTTTTCTGACATCTTTTATGATGCCTTTTTTGTTTCATTAGTGTCAAGACAAACATGGCAGAAGCTCTTTGTTTTGAATAATCTGTGGCATGTTTCATTTAGGTGTCCTGTCAACAGCTGCCTGAGATATGATGAATTAGAAAAATATGTTAATCAGTAGAAGGGCTTCATAATGGTTTGTTTGTCCTTTTAAGTGTGTGTCAGTTTCCATTAAAAAACGGAAAAAAATCCCAATCTCTAAGGATTACATTCAGGATGATGTGTATTTCCACCTAACGCCCAACGTTTCTGGGATCCTTTGTCACTCTGAGCATCATGAAGTGATTATTGAAGACAAATGAATGAACAAAGAGACTGAAATCGACCACACTTAGAAATGTAAATATAAAGTGAGGACAAGTTTACTTTTAATCTCTCTCTCTATATATATATATATTAAACATAGTCCAATGCATTTGTTGATGTTTGCCAGCACCACATAGTGGGTATGTTTTTTAACAGAAGACATGATTGACTGCCTGCATCCATGTGAGTCAGACATGAAGTCTATTGAGTAATAGTAAGTGTGAGCCCCAGCTGCAAAGCCTTTACTCTCCTCACACTGCTACCTTCCATCCGAGTGGGCCTGATATCCCTTACTAAAAGGAGGAGAGAACAATAAGGTGCATTGTCACTTTCGGTAACAGATTCTGAACACTACACACAGTCTCACTGATACGCTTGAGTCAACCGTGTAATCCTAAACCACCCTCCGACTCACATGACTCAAGTTTGGACTCCAACAGCATGCAGAAACAACAGGTAAGGGATGAAAAACATACAAAAACATACTTAGATACAGCTCATTTGGTTTAGCATAGTCAGGTTGGCAATTTAGTGTATATACTGCATGTATTCTGTTTTAAATGATAAATGAATCCATCACAATTAAATCTGAAAGAACATCCTGATATTCCTTCCTTCACATAAGACCTGCACTTAATTCTTAATATGATATCGTAAATTAGGTTAAATCTAGGAAGGTAATGAGAAATACCGAGGGAGGGAAAAAAAAAAAAAAAGAATCCACACACACTCACAACTATCACATTAATAAAGTCTGTTAGAGTCAAATAATATTCTTAATATAGAGCTCTCTCAATATGAAAAAGATCTGGAGAGCTGGATGGTAATATCCACTCTTGCTCTGGGTGTTTAGTGTTAATAGTCAACCCTCCGCTCAAATAGAGGCTGACAAACAAACCAAAGACAAACAGCATCTCTCTCTCTCTCTCTCTCTCTCTCTCTCTCTCTCTCTCTCTCTCTCTCTCTCTCTCTCTCTCTCTCTCTCTCTCTCTCTCTCTCTCTCTCTCTCTCTCTCTCTCTCTCTCTCTCTCTCTCTCTGTCAGATTAAGCTGTAGGAGTGAGGCTCACAGTGCGTGGGTGAGACCAAAGCTCAGAACAAACAGGGACCCTGCTATGGCTTTGAAAATGATAACAGCCCCCAACAGAGACAAAGACGGAGAGAGAAAGTAACGGGCAGGCCGAGGCAGAGAGCGAGAGAGAGACAGAGAGAGAGAGAGAGAGAGAGAGAGAGAGAGAGACATCACTGCAGTCCATGATTGACGTCTGGCCCCTGTCTGGTTTACCTTTTAATGAGAGCTCCCACCTTTTCCGCAGATCCGGCCCGGCTTTGGGAGACAGGAGGGGTGGACGACCTGCTTGTAGAAGCT
>NC_062523.1:9098219-9100719 GCF_022655615.1 Tachysurus fulvidraco
TCTTTCACTCTGTCTCTCTCTTTTTCACTCTCTCTCTCTCTGTCTCTCTCTCTCTCTTTCTTTCTTTCTTTCTTTCTTTCTTTCTTTCTTTCTTTCTTTCTTTCTCTCACTCTCTCTTTCCCTCTGTTTCTGTAAGAACTATATTGCATTGGAGATCTGTGTGCGTGTGTGTGTGTGTATGTGTGTGTGTGTGTGTGTGTGTGTGTGTGTGTATACGTTTGTATGTGTGTGTGTGTGTACGTATGTGTGTGTGTGTTTGTGTGTGTGTACGTGTGTGTGTGTGTGTGTGTGCGTGTGTGTGTGTGTGTGTGTGTGTGTGTGCGTGTGTGTACGTGTGTGTGTGTGTGTGTGTGTGTGTGTGTACGTATGTGTGTGTGCGTGTGTGTGTGTGTGTGTGTGTGTGTACTTATGTGATCCTTCATTACGTGAATCATTCAATTACGTCTACGTACATAATGTAATTCCATAAGAACAATGATTTTGTGAAGATCACACTGGAACGATTGAATGCACACACACACACTCACACTCACACTCACAAACACAAACACAAACACACACAAACACACACAAATGTGCAAATACATCCAGGTCTCATAGCTTTTAAGAAATTGGAAAAAAAATAGTGTGTATTTTTTCTTATTATTTTGCTAGTATTTTTTAATTTACATTTCTCATAAATATACCACACAATACAATAAGTCAATAAAATCACCCTGAATTTGTGATCAAATTCCACAAAGAGAAATGCATTCATTTATTTTGCCTTTTTCTTTTCCTTTCTTTCTTTAAACATTTCTCTATTCTTATTCCTCTTATTTTTGTTGTATTATGATTATTGTAAACAACCATTGTGCACTTCTGAAGTGTATTTCTACACCCATGTCAATTTTTACAATAAAAAAAAAGTTAAAAAAAAGCAAAGAAATAAAAGTAGAGTGATATCATGTGATGATATTTATGCTTATACTACAGTGTGGTCGAATTCTCAAATCTGATTGGTCAGAAGGTGTGTTTTATTTATTTTTTATAGCAGCAGCAGCAGAAGCTTGGAGTGTAGATCCGGCTGTAACACGAAGACAGATATATTAATATTAATGAGCTTGTTCTAACACGTTATTGTTTCTATAGTAACAGGTCATACACTGTTAAAGTAGCCGCTCCATGTAATCTACTAGATTATATAATAATAATAATAATAATAATAATAATAATAATAATAATAATAATAATTTTTAAAAAAAGTGACGTGACATACGACTAAGTACGGTGACCCATACTCAGAATTCGTTCTCTGCATTTGACCCATACAAAGTGCACACACAGCAGTGAACACACACACCCGGAGCAGTGGGCAGCCATTTATGCTGCGGCGCCCGGGGAGCAGTGGGGGGGTCCGGTGCCTTGCTCAAGGGCACCTCAGTCGTGGCTCGAGACTCGAACCCACAACCTTAGGATTACGAGTCAGACTCTCTAACCATTAGGCCATGACTAATATTAATAATAATAATAATAATAATAATAATAATAATAATAATAATAATAATAAATGGATGTAAAGAAAAATATGTTTTTTACCAAATGAAAATGTAAAATCATTGATGTGATGACATTTTTTAAATCAGAAGACATTTATAGAAGAAGTCTCAGTTGTCGGCACTTTGTAAAAAAGTGCTAGAGGGGATACAACAAGAAAAAGAAAAGGACAAAGCTACAATATCTCACAGAAGTAAGTACACCCCTCACATTTATGTAAATATTTTATTATACCTTATTACTTCTTTGGTCGACCATGGCGAGCCGCTGTATGGTCTTGGCCACCGTGCTGCAGCTCAGTTTCATCTTCTTATAGCCTACACCATCTTTATGTAGAGCAACAGTTCTTTTTTCAGATCCTCAGAGAGTTCTTTGCCATGAGGTGCCATGTTGCACTTCCAGTGACCAGTATGAGAGTGTGAGAGCAATAAAAAAAACTAATTTAACACACCTTAGAATTGTAACACTAACGAGTCACATGACACCAGGGAGAGAAAATGGCTAATAGAGCCCAATTTGGGCATTTTCACTTAGGGGTGTACTCACTTTTGTGGCTAGTGGTTTAGACATTAATGGCTGTGTGTTGTGTTATTTTGAGGGGACAGCAGATTTAGACCGTTATACAAGCTGTACACTCAATATTTCACATTGTAGATAAGTGTCATTTCTTCAATGTTATCAAATGAAAAGTTATATTAAAATATTTACAAAAATGTGAGGGGTGTAATCACTTCTGTCAGATACTGTACATCTAACTTAGTGAAGGAACTAACTTCAATTCAGTTTAATTTGTGTAGCACCTTTAACAGTGCTCATTGTCACAAAGCAGCTTGGTACGCCGATGGTAACGAATCACTCCAAAACGCAAGACTCCCCTGTCCACTGAACACAAAACCTAACAAACAAAACAAGCATGGCAAACATTACAAAACATGACAAACATGGCAACTGATCAGACATAACT
>NC_062523.1:9105719-9133219 GCF_022655615.1 Tachysurus fulvidraco
GGCATTAAAGAGGAAAGAAAGAAGGAAAATAGAGCTCTTTTTTTCAAATTCATTTCTAAGCAATAAAACATAAAAGATGCCTATGTCTTGATCTAATTTAATGCAGTCAATCATTTGAAAATAGATTCCAATTCTGTGCCAGAAAAGACTAAAATGTTAGAAAAATGTGAATAAATAAAAAATAAGCTATAACTCACCTGAGCGGCTGTTGCTCTTCAGTAGGCCTGCTGAGTGTGAGGACAGAGCTGTGGAGAAACAAATGCTCCATTTTACTCTGTTTCAGTTTAGTGAGCTTATTCTGACATCTTCAGGTTGTAGAATAAATTGCATTCGTGGCATCTGAATTCCGAAGAATTAAGCCTAATATTCCTACTTTTCTATTTTAAAGGTGCACTCTGTAATGTTTTTAAAAGGTTTATAAACCTAGTTTTTATGGCCCATAATTAATTACCACCCACATTCAAAAGCAAACTGTCCCTATATTGCAGACATATAACTATTTGTAGAACAGTATTTAAAAAAAGAAAGAAAAAAAAAGAAAAAAGGTGATTCTTCACAGCTTCAAAGTTCTCAGCTCAGGTGACAGTGTTTCTCGGTTCTCTAGGGTGCCCAAGGAAGAGGATGTTGTAGCTCAGTGGGTAAGATGTTGGGCTGCTGAGTAGAAGGTTGTCAGTTCTAATCTCTCTCTAGACTCTCTCAGAAACACACAGACTCATTTCTCATGACAGATCTTCAGGAAGTGTAAACTTGTTTAAGTGTAAGCTCTTGTCCCTACAACACAGTAGCACATCTGATCAAGCTGTAATGAATAAATGAAACACAAGCTTGAACAATAACTCTTTAAATTATGGTGTCATAGCTCAATAAAGTCACCTGAGTTGAATCTTTGTTTAACATGGCATGAGTCTACATGAGTCGAAAGATTCATTACATTTTCTGCTCTTGATTCTTTCACAGCTGTTATGAAAGAGGTGCCCAGACAAATGCAAATAGAAAAGCACAATTTTAATGGGAGAAAATGCAAATAAATCCAAATCAGCTGATAGGGTCAAGGTTAGGAGACAGGTTTTGGTCAGGTGATGAACATACAAGACAAACTGTAACATAGAAATAGAAAGTCATTACAATCAGAGAACAAAAAAAAAAAGAAAGAAAAGAAATGAAGGTACAATCAGAGAACAAAAAAAACCCCAAAACATATAGAACCAGAAGAGCAAAAAAACAGCAGGAATCCAGGACAAAGTTAATGTGTAAACTTTGGATGGGTAAAGGTGTGTGTGTGTGTGTGTGTGTGTGTGTGTGTGTGTGTGTGTGTGTGTGTGTGTGTGTGTGTGTGTGTGTGTGTGTGTGTGTGTGTGTGTGTGTGTGTGTGTGTGTGTGTGTGCGAGAGAGAGAGAGAGAGAGAGAGAGAGAGAGAGAGAGAGAGAGAGATCAGAAGTCTTGTGGCTGAATACACATTGGGGCAGAGTGTGTATGTGTATGTTCAGGTGAGTGTTGTGTATGTTGATGGTTTGTTGCCATGTTTGTAGGCTAATGTCTGCTGCTAACTGGGTTTATGTGACACTTTTGCTCCTTATTGCATCACAATTCCAGGATCAAGACTTGAGGGTTAATGCTGAATATGAATAGATATGTTTTCTGGTATGTTTCGGTAATTCACTTATAAACTAGTTTTTCACCTGTTTCTCCTATTTTGTATTGATGATAAGCATCAACATAATGTACAGTTTCTGCAGGTGGTTTTAGTGTTATAGCTGATCAGGAAAAGGAAGTTGTAGCTCAGTGGTTAAGATGTTGGGCTGCTAAGAGAAAGAGAGAGAGAGAGAGAGAGAGAGAGAGAGAGAGAGAGAGAGAGAGAGAGAGAGAGAGAGAGAGAGAGAGAGAGATGCTATTAAGATGTAGCAGTGCATGATAGATGATGGTTAAGGCTTTGAGTTACAGATCAGAAGTCAACAAATAACCAGAATATCTGCTGAGATGTTACGATACTTTGCTCGAATGTTTTTTAGTTATTTACAGTACATTTAAATTGTTTTAACAGTAAGCAGAATATGAATGTCTAGGATTTCTTGTTAATCCCAAGTATTAGATTAAAATAATCCAAAGTAACTACTTTAACTGTGAGGATAGTGAATAATAATAGTGAAGTGAAGTGACATACGGCTAAGTACGGTGACCCATACTCAGAATTCGTTCTCTGCATTTAACCCATCCAAAGTGCACACACACACACACACACACACACACACACACACACACACACACACACACACACACACACACACACACACACACACACACACACACAGAGCAGCCATTTATGCTGCGGCGCCCGGGGAGCAGTTGGGGGGGATTCGGTGCCTTGCTCACGGGCAGGTCAGTCGTGGCCGGCCAGAGACTCGAACCCACAACCTTCGGGTTACAAGTCAGACTGAGTCAGACAAGATGAGTGGCCTGGTTATACCTCCAGAAATACCTAAAATGCTTCAATATGTTGGAGATATTTACGGAAAATATCTAAACAGGGACTTTATCTAACAGTCCCGTCACGGTACTACAGAAGCATGTTGATGTATGTTGTGCTAATGTGCTAACAAGCTAGACTGGTTACTTTGCTAATGCCAGATTACAAGTCAAATTCCAGCTAATTGTACAAATTGGTTATTAACATCATGTTTTACTTGTCACAAATTCAACCATTAGAAACCTATGTAGCTAAAGTCCTGTATATAACCAGCAATTTATAGAGAACCGATAAAACAGTGTCGATTCCGATTCATCTGTGTGAGTCGAATCTTTTGATTCAGTTGAAAAAAGATTCATTTACTGGTTCAATCACTGACGCTTTCGTAGCGGTTGCCATTTCGATTCATCCCAGTGATTCGAACCGTTCGATTCCGTTCATAAAACGATTCATTTATTGATTCGTTTAGTGACGCTTTCTGTAAGTTACATCGGTGCACCAGTAGATGGCGCCAATGAGTTTTCTTTTTAAATAGAATAGAATTGAATTTGAATTGGAAATGGGCAAAAGTAAAGATGCATTAAATATATACATTTTTATAAATAGCATTACTTTGATATAAAGGGGAATAAAACAGGTTTGAATATAAGAATATGCATTCATAATGAGATAATATTCCTATAACAGCGTCTGTCATGTTTTATTACTTATTTAATAGATCGGGGTGATGATACACAAGCAGGTCTGGTGACTGACACTTTTCATCCATGTAGTTCATCACATGTCCAGTAGATGGCGCTAATATATCGCATAATAAATGCATAGTCTAGGGGAGATTATTTATTTATTTACTTCCTCATCCCATATACTTTACTAAAACAAATCGAAGCATTGCGTTATAGCAGTGGTGTTGCACAATAACCCTGATTCCCAGGAAAAAACCTCAATATTAGTCATTTGTAGTCGCTAAAACATTCTTTGACGATGATGAGTTTTTACGACATGTCTGAAATCTTGACGTAAAATTGACCCTCGGATTCCTTTCCACATCAAAAACATATAATAAAAGTTCTGAGTCACTGATTTATGTCTTCAAATTACTGTGTAATTTTCTTTAACAGCAGTAAAACAGTGTTAATAATATTTATGCACTCAGTCTAATCAAATGGGTCTATAGTAACAGCTAATTCACAAATTATATATTATTAATAAATGTCTCATTTTTATTAATACATTTTGTTACACAAAAGTGTAATATAAATCTCTGTGCTTAAGATGAATAAAAGACAATAGGAAAATAATCAGCTTTTAGTTGAGAATCTTCACCCTGTGATTGTAAATGATTGTATTTCTTACATAATCATCTATTGACCGTTACTTTATTGAACCACAAGATGGAGACAATACATCAGAAAAACTTATATTGTACTTTTATTTTGAAAACACTTAGGAACGTTGGCTGCTGTCGTTGCTGTTTTCGCTGGTGCGAGCCAAGTGTCCCTGATGACGCGTTACGTTTTTGCACCCTCATTGCGATAAAGCCCGCCTCCTACGCTAGGGATTGGTTGGTACAGTCACGCCTTCTTCGCTAAGCCAATTCATTGAGAGGAAGCGGTAACCGGTTAGCCAATCGCAGCGCTTGAGGCAGGATTTTCCCGAATACGGATAGGAGAGATAAAATGATTGTGCTGGGGCTGAGCGGAGGGAAATGTCGGTGAGTGAAGGAGGTTCAGGTGTCGCTGCGTGTCCGTGTAGGTGTTTATACGTGAGAGCTGAGATCAGAGGTATAAAAGCGCTCTTTGGGGACTGTAGGTGTGTGCTGTGACATCCTGTGAGGGATAAAGCGGGCTTACAGACAGCGGTGACCGGGATGACAGAGAGCTCCATTCACTGTGACACCGAACAGAAGTAAGGGACATTTACATAGAGACCTGAGCTCTGTGCTGGACACTCACACTGCACCTGGTAGGACTCAGCTTTATTATTACAACTCTACACTGATGTAATGTCAGGTTGCTAGACAGGAATACACATGTATATATACACACACATATACACACACACATACACACACATATATATATTTGTGTGTGTGTGTGTGTATATATAATATATACACACACACACACACACA
Source organism: Tachysurus fulvidraco (assembly GCF_022655615.1). Taxonomy (NCBI): domain Eukaryota; kingdom Metazoa; phylum Chordata; class Actinopteri; order Siluriformes; family Bagridae; genus Tachysurus; species Tachysurus fulvidraco. Next base: position 9,110,318 of record NC_062523.1, read on the forward strand.
CGTATATGTGTGTGTGTGTGTGTGTGTGTATACACACAGACATATATACACTGTATACACACACACATACACATATGTGTACACACACACACACAGTGATGTTGATGATGTGGCGATTGAAACAGAAACACTTCATTTCAGCTCCATGGCAGTCTGTTGCTCTCTTTCCTCTTTTTTAGTTTTATTTTATTTTAAAAGGGTATCTTATTTATTAATTTTTTTGTTAGGCATTTTATTATTATATAATAATATATTATATACATATTTAAATATTGCAACATTTGTATATTCGCGTGTGAATATATAAATTAAATAACATGACTGAATACATTTGTTTTTCTTATTTTGTACAGATGTCTACTGAGTGTATTGTGTGCGCTCTTATTCTTGGCAGACCAGGCATCACAAAATATTAACTGTAAGGGTGCCAATAATTTTGAAAACAGTCTTTTTATTTCGATTTCAGTTAGTTTAATAAATATTTAAATCATTTATATAATATCGGGCGGTGTGTTTTGGCTTAACTCTAAATTTATTTTCAAAAATTTCTTTGGCCATTCTCATGAAGGGTGCCAATAATTTTGGACAGCATCCTGTGTAACAAATGCTACTTGTTTCGTATGTCTGTATCTGTTTACTTTAGTAGCTACCTATTATTTGATCCCCGTTAACAGTGAAAGGTCAGGTATTAGATCACATAACACACAGTAACTAAACCAGCCTCAGAGTCCCGAGAGCTTGTACGTGACACTGAGTTTATTACAGACCTGATCCAGTTAATGAGGCAGTGTGGTCATCACTCATTAATGATGTGAGACAGATGTGGTACATTTGTGCTGTTTGTAAACATCACTTGGATATTCCTGACCTACATTATACTGTTTCCAGTGTAATTTAATTCCATTATCCAAAGCATCTCTCACTCGTTGTGAGAGGAAAAGAATCAGCGACGGGGGTTTTCCTGCGTCCGGACTGGTTTGTGTTTCTCTCTGCTTTAGCTATTTAGTTTTATTGCCAATCGCTGTGTGTTTTACATGTACAAGGAATTCGCACTGGTGCATAGGATAAAAAAGAAGAAATATTAACTGCATAATAGTGCAGTGTAATTATACAAAAAACGAATCCGTGCGAACGTTAAACGACGAATGCTTTGTTGTATGATCTTATAAAAGAGGCTCACAGCATTTGGGGGAAATTCAGACAACTTCTCTATGCTTTTTTTTACGTCATTGCTTATGATTAGCTGTACGTGTTAAAGTGACATACGGCTAAGTATGGTGACCCGTACTCAGACTTCGTTCTCTGTATTTAACCCATACATTTAACCCAAGCCATTTATGCCCTGGCACCCAGGGAGCAGTTGTGGGGTTCGGTGCCTTGCTCAAGGGCACCTCAGTTGTGGTATTGCCGGCCTGAGACTCAAACCCACAACCTTAGGGTTAGGAGTCAAACTCTCTAACCATTAGGCCTTTCTGTCTGCAATTGTTTGTGTTTATGATTAGTACAAGCTTATTACGGATTCAAAAGATGGCCACCGTGTGTATCCCGTGTCGCAATTCCACCATAAACGTGTCACTGTGTGTACAACTCAATAAACTCATTAATGTCATGTCTATAATCAGGTCTTCTATTCTAGACTAGTAACACTAAAGGGTTTCTTTATACAGCTAGAGTTCGAATAATTAATAATAAAACGTACCAAGATGCAAACGTACCAAGATGTCAATTTCAATCTCTCTTTTTTCCTCTTTCTCTATTTTTCCCCCTAGGTAGATACTGTACATAGAAGAATGTTTTAAAAAGAAACTGAGATTGTCTGACAGTGTTGTGCATGAAACACTAAACGTTAGACAGAGACGTTTTGGCTCCGACGTGCTATTTAGTGGGTGACTCTTAATCTCCAGATGTACAGAAGATACACAAAGTGATTGTGCGTGCAAAGACGTTTGTATAGTACACACAAGCGTGGTGAAAGTGGAGTATACAGTGTAGTGTATGCACTTTTACTGTTGACTTACTTAAATAAATGGGACCGCAAAGTTCACGGAACATTTATAGTTAACGTTTTACATGTTATTATGTGATTACACGTCATATGGCCAAAGGTTTGAGGACTCCTGATGGTCAGACCCATGTGTGTTTTTTGAACATCTTATATTAGATTTAATCCTTCTTTACTGTTAATAAGCTCGTCTCTTCTGGGAAGGCTTTCCGATAGATATTGGATTGTGGTTGTGGGGATTTTTTGTGTTTATCCAGCTTTATAAGTGTGGAGCTCTGGGGTTCATTCAGTATTGCAGTTTTTCCCAAAGTGTTCAGTGGGATTGGGGTTAGGGCTCTGTGTACAGTAGGACACTTGAGTACTTCAAATCCAAACTTAGGTCGCGGTTGAAGCTCCAGCTTCTGTTGGTCAATTGAGCAAGACCTTAAACCCTCCCTGCACCAGGGGCACTGCATCACAGTTCCTCAGTTGGAATATCCGAAGGAAATAATTCTGTGCTCTGGTGTTTTGGGTCCAATAAATGGAAAATGCTGCACATTTGTGTACAAAAAAACATCCTATACAATTGTCTGCTTCCAACTTTGTTGCAGTTACATATGGGTGTGTTGATCAAGCCACTTTTGGTCATATGCTAGTATAAACCATATAAGAAGGAGTGCATTTATATAAAGTGGCAGCTATATGAATATTGCTGCCACTAATGTCTGAGCTGCTGTTGCAGAAATGTAATCAATACTCTCTGACCAATCAGATTGGAGAATTTAACATGTGCATTAACTGTGCTATAAAAGCAGAATAAATGACACCTTTTTTAAGGTTCGGTGTATAGCAATTAGCTTCATTCACTCTTATTTCATTCATGCCACAGTGTAGAGCATAACCAGTGTGTTTGTTTCACGAGCAGCTATTTTAGTCCAATTACTTAGAGAACAGAGTAATCTGTTCTGTACGTGTGTGGGTTAGAGCGCTGATTCATGAGGTTGCACTATCTAATGTAATGTACAGTAATCCTAATCCATGACATTTTGTAATTTATTGACAATATAACTTGCCCCAGCTATGTTATTAAGGATCTCTCTATCTCTCTCCTACTGCATGTATTAAGTCCACATTAGCTGGTGTGACAAAAATTGCTGTTATGGCTTTTTTTAATGGTTTCCCGAAATGGCCGAATATTGCTCTCATGACCAATAATGGGGAAGGTGTTTTGGGGAAGGAATGCAACAGTGAATAGGAAGTTAAGCATTTCTGTTGATTTTCTGATTTTACTGAAGCAGAGGATATCCTATTTCCAGGTGTCTTTTTTGTTTGTTTGTTTGTTTCTCAAATCAAACCTGATAAAAGTTTTCTCCTTTTGCAAATCTGGCCAATCTTTACACATACAATTGATTTGAACCATTAGAAATATATTTCTCACGCATTTAATATCCCAGTTATTATGTCATGACCCGTTGACCTTAGTCCTTTAGTCCGAGCAAGCTCAGTTGCATGATGGTATCCAGGTTGTACTCCCTTCTGCATTAGTACAAGTCTCTTTCAAATGCATGTGGTGGTTTAATGTTTAATGCTGAACATTTAGGTGAAAAGTGAGGAGAGAAAACAGGAGTTAGATCTTCACACCTTTCACCCCACACTGTCTGTGTGCACTGTAATTTCAGAGGTACCTCATTGCTACCACTAGGTGTTTTCTCATGCGTGGTTATGAAAATGCAAGCCACATACTAGTGAAAGTCATGTCAGATCTGAGGTGGTCCTGCTTGACTCAGTGGCACTTTCATCTTCCTGTGGTTACCTACTGAGTTTGTAGTTATTTTTAGCAACATTCATATTTATGGCTCTGGGATGCTAGCGGCAGCAAATCCCTGCAGTGCCATCTGTAGCTCTGGCCTTTTCAAGCTCCTCACTCTCTCTCACTAGGAACTGTCCTGGGTTTCAGATGCCTAGAAGGAAATGTTTGATCTGGGCATGTTGTTGTGACATCTGCTTTATTATATTGTACTAGCGTACCAAAATTTGCTTTATATCTATAAGATTGGTCTTGGCTCATCTGAATGTGCTGATCATGAAAATTTCAGCTCCTCAAAAGGCTGTCCTTTTAGGAGGAAACATCATAACTGATGGGACATTAAACTCTTTTGTTGCTACCAGGTTTGCAGCTGAACATTTTCGTATATTTGACCAAAGCTTATTTATATCTGCTCGACTCAACAGTGGCTTTCTTGTCCTATCGTTGCCGACCAAAGTCCTTTTTATTCTTGGTACAATTCATATCCATGGCTCGAGGACCTCCGTTGTCACAAATCCCCACAATCATCTGTACACTTGCCCTGGTAACATCAGGTTCCTACCAGGATATAAGGTGTAAACAATTGTTTTGACCTGCCATGTGAGGAGCAAAATTCTTTAAGTTGCAAGCAGATTTACTGGTTTCACTGATATGAACCCTGTGGGGTTGGGAAGGTGTGCAATTTTCACCTTGGTACTTTGGTGCCTGGGTACATTTTGTAATCGGTAGCTGATCAGTTTAGAAATTTAGTCCATGGTACTAAAACAAGTGTGTTCCGAATCAGAATCAGCATCAGATTTATTGGCCAAGTGTGTTGACACACACAAGGAATTTGGTTCCAGCACTTTGTGACTCTCAAAGGTACAGACATAAATAACACTATACTATACAACAGTGGTCCCCAACCTTTTTTCCGCCGCGGACCGGTCGATGTTTCATAATTTTACCGTGGCCCGCTGGGGGTGTTGTGGTGACTATACAATTAAATTAAAATAAATAATTTTAATTTAATTGTATTTAAACATGCCTTTTTGACTCATTACAACGCTAAATCAATGAGATCCCTGAGCTTGTTTCTTTGCAACGAGACAGTTCCATCTGGGGTAATAGGAGACAATGACACCCGAAGTGTGTTGCTTATGTCCAGTTTATTCCGTTGTTTTGTTTTGGTTGCTGTCACTGCAGAAAACCCCGCTTCACACAGATAGCATGTCGGAAATGGCAATAGGGATTTTAGTGCTGTGGTGACAATCTCAGGGTCTTCCGCCGTGACTTTAATCCAGAACACCGGCAGAGTTTCTACCTTTCTAACGCCTCCTTTTTGTTAATTTGTAGGTTAAATTTGAGCAAACACAATATACACGTACACCAAGCACTGTTAAACATGACAAAGTACCAGTGTACAGAGAGAAGAGTGATACACACCTCTCCACCAAAGCTACAACGTCACTGCCGCTTGCAGCCGCTCAGCTCCAGACGTCACCTAAACCCGGCCCGATATGATATTTTGCGCATGCGCGGTATTGGTGCGGCTTTAGGTGACGTCTCTCAGCTTCCGGTTAATCTCTCATCCATGGAAAGTCGCACAAACCCGAGAGAAATACACCACAGTAAATAAAATGGAAATAGTTTAATGTTCCTTGGGTGGATCGGTACCATTTGGTCCACGGAGCGGTACCACTCCGCGGCCCGGGGGTGGGACCACTGCTATACAAGAAAACAATGCAGACGATGAGATACAATGTAGACAGAATGAATGTAAAATATGAATATGGAATATGAACGATCAGGTATGTACATAAAGTGTAGGAGTGCAAATAACAATATTGTGCAATATTATGCTTTTGTGCAATATACAGCAGCAGTAGTGTGTAATATGGATGATGTGAGGACTGACAGTCCTGATAATGCAGTACTTATGATAAGAAGCAGTGAATATTATTATGGTGAGTTGTTGATCAGGGTGATTGTCTGGGGAAAGAAACTGTTCCTGTGTTTGGCAGTTTTGGTAAGCAAAGTTCTGTAGCACTTGCCAGAAGGGAGGAGCTGAAAGAGGTTATGTCCAGGGTGTAGAACAGCATCTACAGCTCCTGTTGCAGACCAAGCTTCCTTAATTGACGTAGAAAGTACATCCTCTGCTGGACCTTTTTGATGATAGAGTTTATGTTGCACTCCCATTTCAGGTCTTGGGAAATGGTAGTGCCCAGAAACTTGAAGTCGTCCACAGATGACACCGGGCTGTTGGATTTTGTGAGGTGGAGTAGTGTTGAGGGGTCTTTCCTTAAGTCCACAATCATCTCCACAGTTTTGAGGTTGTTTAGCTCCAGACTGTTCTGACTGCACCATAGCACCAGCCGCTTCATCTCCTGTCGGTATGCAGATTCATTGCCATCTTGGATGAGACAGATGAGTGTAGTATCATCTGCAAACTTCAGGAGTTTTACAGTTTGGTCACTTGAAGTGCAGTCATTAGTGTAGAGGGAGAATAGCAGTGGGGAGAGGACACATCCCTGTGGAGCGCCAGTGCTGATTGTTCGAATGCTGGAGGTGACACCTCCCAGTCTCACCTGTTGTTTCCTGTCTGTCAGGAAGCTGGTGATCCACTGACAGATGGAAGCGGGTATAGTGAGCCTTAGGAGTTTGCAGTGCAGAATTTCTGTAATTATAGTATTAAAAGCCGAACTAAAGTCAACAAACAGAATCCGGGCGTATGTCCCTGGGCAGTCCAGGTGTTGCAGAATGTAATGCAGATCAATGTTGACTGCGTCGTCCACTGATCTGTTTGCACGGTAGGCAAACTGTCGGGGATCCAGCATCTGTTCTGTGACCGTCTTTAGGTGGGCCAAAACCAGCTGTTCAAAGCTCTTCATGACAACAGATGTCAGAGCGACAGGCCTGTAGTCATTCAGTCCAGTGATGGAGGGCTTCTTGGGGACGGGACGATTGTGGAGAGTTTAAAGCAGTGTTGTTGGTTTAATGGCTTTGGGCCTGTGGAGGTTCTGTGGTTCAAGTTTTGTACTTCTAACCAGAAGATTCCAAGCATAAATATCTTTATATCACAGAGTCAGTACTGGCTTCTTAAGCAAGACATTTTACTGTGAGCTCCTTAATTCTGTACGTTAATTGTATTACATCTACTCTAAATTTTCGAATGGAACAGAATGGAATGGAGGCCATCAGGAAAATGCTTAATATTGTGCATTACTCCCAGAGCCAGATCGCCATTGCCCTCCCTCTCTTGCACCATCTTTCCTGTGCCCTCTGGGACATTCATGGCAGTAAACATGCTGCTGTAATTAGCCACTTGATGGGTTATCTAGGCCTACTGGTCTCAGTGTTCCTCTGGTCTGTCTCTCAATAAGCAATGGGATCATTTAGTTCTGCAAAGACCCAAGAAACTTAGGATTTCCATATAGGTGTTTTTCTAATTTTGTTTTAAGTCCCCTTTAAAGGTCATATTAGAGGTTGTTTAGTAGGTTTTTAGCTGGGCCTAATTCCTACATATACAAGCTTGTAGTCTAATTCTAACCACCAGTACTTTCATCAAGCAGTTACTAAGAATAAATGAATGAATGTTGAACATTCATGTTTGACAGTGTGGTCTTTGTCTCTCAAGCGTCGTATATTGCTGTTTGCTTGTCCTGCATGGGAACAGAAACCTCCCTCTTGTACTACTTTTTCCACCTACAGCTTCTAAGCATCGGAAGTGACGACTCCGTAGTTAAGATGTTGGCTTACTGATCAGAGGAGATATCGCCGGGCCCTTAAGCATGGTCCTTAACTGATCCTAATCCTAATGCATGCCTCTTGGTCTCAACTCATGTGACTTTAATTTCATTTTTATTTCTAACCCGTTTCATTTATTATTTTTAGTTAGATCCAAATTATGGAGTGTATTGTGACTTGGATTGAGTGCGTGTCCAATCGAGGGTATATTCTTGCCTCATGCATAGTGTTTCCATGGATAGGCTTTGGATTGACCACAACTCTGACCAGTAGTGAGGCAATGTAAATTTTAGATTTCCATTTAAATGGTTTGCTGGTGACCTGTGAATGCTCCGACGGTGCTCTGACGTGGCTGCTTTACACAAAATGTATAAGTTTGGGGTTAAATGTAAAATGTCTAAATTTGAGTTTTTGATAAAATTACAAATCCATGCTATTTGCAGTGTATCTGTAGATTTCCTCAAGAACCCAGTAGCCTACCATGCTGTATGTCTCAATTCTTCCCATTTTATTTTTTAAGTTGTTAATATCTCAACTCTGTTTAATTTTCAAAGCAGAACATATGGGTTAATTTTTAGTGTAGTCTTGTCTGTACCGTAAATGGCCGGTTTGCATTATGCATTATTGTTCGTGTTGTATTAGATAATACACAGGACTTGACCAGAAGCTATGGCTAATAAAAATAGATTAAAAATGTTTAATAATTGATATGGTAACACTTTCTGACTGAATGTTGTTATTCCATTCATGATGAGAGTCTCAGGTGTTGGTTCTGTGTAACATCAGCACGTTTTCTCCACAGGAAGGTCTATAGGATGGACAAGTTTGCATTTTCCAGTTTCTCAGTAACGTGACACCTTGGGCTCTTGAATCGGAAGGATTATTTTCCTATGACCACACAGCCCATGTTATAATCAGTCTAATTGTAAAAATAGCCAGAAATTAATTTCCTATCACTTTCAGCTCTAGACCAGTCTAGCCCAGTTTCTGTACCCATTACATATTAAACCATGTGACCGATTCAAACCAATTATCACTGAAATTCTCCTAAAAGCTTTACTAGGCCTTGAGAGTTTGGTTAAATCAATGTGCCATCCATTGTGTATAGAGTCTGATTTTTTCATGAGGCCTCACAGCTCCTGATTAATTATATAATGCCCCATGTAAATACTTAACTCTGTCAGCAGTTTACTGATTTATAGCCTTTCTGACCTGATTGCACTGTAACCAATCCAGGTGTGGGTGCAAGCCTAGAGTTATCATGCCACAATCCTGCACGTGAGCATAAATATCACCTGAATAGCCCAGCAAAAACGGTAGCGAGCACGGACACGGAAAAACACACTGGCGAATACACAGTCATGCTCCTTTGTTCTTCCTGCCACCTTCCTCTTTTAAGACTAAGCTCAGCAGCATGCACGGAAATCTGCTCGCCGTTTCTGTTTCTACACACTTGCACACTTTGTGTACACTTCATGTCAATGACCACACGTTGATCGAGTGCACCCGGCGGTGCTAAGCGATGAGACTGAACAAACAAGGAACGTCAACGGCGATGAGGGGAAATCAAGCAGAAGGAAAGCAGAGATAATGACAGTGTCATTGTTAAACAGACATCTCTTCTTCTCTTTTAGTCTGGCATAAACACTTTAGGTTTAAAAGAAAGGACCAATCAGAACACAAGATAAAATAGAAATAAAAATTAAACACACTGAAAGCCAACAGAATTCTGACTCATTTTATAGCAGATTTACAGCTGAAAAATAATTCATTTGTTTATACTGGTTGAAAATGTCCAGTAAGTCAAATGGAACACAGTTTACTGGCAAAAAGGGTTCTGAGTAAGAGCAAACTTTGTAATTTTGGTTTCGCTTGTTTGATTTGGGTTGCTTTCACATGCCACGTAATTGAATGAACTCAAAGCACAAAACAGTTTTTGTTTTGAAAAAAGTGATGTTTAGGACTGAATTCATTCTCTTTAAACACTTTCATTCATTCAGAAATACTGCAATGGAAAAAGGTAAACAAGTGCACTGAGTAATTACAAAATTCACCGCAACCTGGAGCTCGACGTGAAATAAAGGATTAGATGTTTATAGAAGAAAATGATTAAAAACATTTTTAAAATTTTTCTCTTTTCATTTCTTGGTCCAAACATCAAGAGTACTTCTACATCTACATTTAAAAAAACTCGTAGAAGCATTTTTCTTTCTTCTTACCTTCCCATATGAAGCAGGGAAACTGCATCAAGGTTCAGTTCAAACTCTCTAAACACGGCATATGTGAACGTACACTTAAAGGAAAGTCATGGTGTTGGGAAACGTTTTTTCTTGTTGAGAAATGAGAGAAATTGGATTGCAACCAGACATCTTAAATTAACTTAGAACCCATTGCTTCAAAGCCTTACTTAAAGGTAGTTTTATGATAAACTCGTGTAGTAACGGCGGAAGTAAGATTTGTTTCGTCGTGTACGCTTTTTCCGAAAGTTTCTTCTCGTGAGAGAAGCCCGGCAATCATTCTCTGTGAAGAGGAAGGAAACCTCTCCAAGGATTTCTAAGGTAGAGAAACTGCATTTCGTCAAATTTATTATTCACAACAGCTCTTTCTGTATTGCTTTCTTAAAGGGGAAAGTTTCTGACAGATTCTATGTATAGATAATTGCTTCAGCTGTGTGCTGGGACCGATCGTATTCTTGCCTCAACTGAATGAGGATGTTTAGGATGTGCTCTAGTGCTTCATAATTTCAGCAAGTTATGCATGAACTAAACAGTTCACAGCTTTAAATGTCTTGAGCTTGTAGTCATAGGTGTCATCGGTTCTACTGCTTTATGAGATCAAAAAGATTAACAAATTTAAACGTCCCAACCGGGCTTTTTTTTGTTTTTGGAAACTAGTAAAAATGAGATGCTTGTAAGCTGTCATGGCTAAAAATATGCCCCTCGTGATTCGATTTCATTCAGCACTGCGTTTAATTATACTTTAAGAAATTTGGAACAAAATTTATTTGAAGAGAAATTACTAAAAAACTTTTTTTTTTATTATTTCTGTATATAAAACATTACAAACACTGTATTTTCCTCAGTCGAATCAAAATTCACCATATCTTCAAAATAAACAAATAAATTAATCAGTTCTCCCAAGAATTTGGAAAATTGACAAATATAATAAATAGAGCAGAAACAGAGCTCCAAAGTCGGCTAAAGTGCCCGAGTTCACAGAAACACAGTGATGATGTTTAAAAGCAGCTAAAGAGCTCTTTCTAGCTGTTATAGCATAGTTGTGTGTGTATATGAAGTGTAACTCGTGTTGGTCATTGCAATTCTGAGCTATCAGGCTTTCGCAAGAGCAGATGATCTCCATGAAAGAGTTATAACATGAGCAGTGAACTCTGTATGTAATTTAACTTTATGAGATGTGCAGGTTAAGATCTCAAGCATTCAAGCAATGCAATCACATTACATATATAGAATCAGAATCAGAATCAGAAAGAGCTTTATTGCCAGGCATGTTTTCACATGCGAGGAATTTGTTTTAGTGACAGAAGCTCCACAGTGTAACAGAATGATATATACAGTATAGACGAAATCGTATGTTCACATTTACAGGTGTGAAATGTGCAGCTGAAATATACATATAGAAATATAGGCAATTTGTATGTACAAATGTGCAAGCGTGAGAAAAATGTGCAATTGAAGTATACAATATATACAATTTGTATGTACAAATGTGCAAGCGTGAGAAAAATGTGCAATTGAAGTATACAATATATACAATTTGTATGTACAAATGTGCAAATTGTGAAATGTGCAATTGAAGTAAACGTATATATACAACTAATAATAATCTAGAATTTTTATTCTGTTAATTCTTATTTCTTTTATTATTCGTTAATTCCTTTATCATTAATTATGTTTACCTTTTGCTCTGTGTTTATGTTCTGTAAAGCTGCTTTGAGACAATGTCTATTGTAAAAAGCGCTATACAAATAAACCTGAATTGAATTGAATTGAAGTAAACAATATGTATTTACAAATGTGCAAGTGTGAAATGGCAATTAAGTGTTGTGTGTTCCATGGTGTTAATTGTTAAGTGTTCATCAGATGGATTGCCTGAGGGAAGAAACTGTTCCTATGTCTGGTCGTTCTGGTGCTCAGGGCTCTGTAGCGCCGACCAGATGGCAACAGTTCAAAGAGGAAGTGTGCTGGATGTGAGGGGTCCAGAGTGATCGACTTTGCCCTTTTGCTCACTCTGGAGAAGTACAGGTCTCGAAGAGTGGGGAGAATTGTGCCAATGGTTCGCTCAGCAGTCTGGATATAATGAAGAGTTCTAAAATCACACATTTCCATGATACACATGGTCACATTTTTGCATCCTTTCACGATGTATTGTTGCACTGTGAACGTATAATACTGGTGTTTGCTTTCTGGGTCATTTTGTTCCTTTTGCATGGACTTTGAACTTGTTTGACTATGGCAGAGCTCTAGCATTTGGGAAGCTTTCCAATGTTAAACATTAACCCAGCTGTCTACAGTACTGTCCATCAGGGTTCACTCATAAACCAAGCGCTTATCTTCGGCTTGGCGTGAGTGTCAACAAGTTTCCCAAGACACATGAAGAGGAAATCTTCAAAAGTGGAAAAAAGGAATATGCAGATTTAAGAACAATATTTTGCGTATAGTTTCCATAAAAATATTACGCTTCTCAACACAGTGATTTCACTGGTTATCTTGAACTCAGATTAATTTATAGAGTAAAGTATAAGCCTTTTTTTTGTCACATATGCATTACAGCACAGTGACATTCTTTCTTCACATATCTCAGATTTAGAAGTTGGGGGTTTAAGAGCCGTGCTCTTACGAGGTCAGTTAAGCCATGTGTGGTAGAATAGCGCAGGGGTAATATGGCTGGTGTGAAACATCAGCATCATGGGTTTTTGATTCTTGGCTCAGGTCTGAGCTCGGCGTTTGATTTTATTCAGGGATGAACATTTCCTCTCTAAATATGTCGGATGTACGGAAACTAATTGTGTAAATGTTATTCGATTCAGTCGCATGGAACTGATCTACACATTCGAATTAAGTCAGTAAAGCAAGCATTTTTCTTCCGATTTCCACTTAATTGTATGTGCACTTGTTTTGCACAGTGCTGAGACGGAAAAGGCCGATCTGTAGTGACTAAAGAATCACAAGCCATTATGAATCCAGTGGTTTATTACAGGAGTGAAGTGAGAGCCTGTTCTGGGAATCCGATTGATTGCATCGACTACAGCAGCTGTTTGCAACTAGCACTGTTTCTTTTTTTAGCAGAAAAGTCCGTTTCCACAAGCTCTGTACTCGGGTAAGTCAATGTTGTGCAGGAAGATATATTTTAGCACACCACAAGCTATGGCCTACATTATGGGCCATGTTATATCCATAACATGCTTTATGTTTCAACCTGGTGTTTTGGACTAGAAGATTTAAAAAATGCTAATCTATAAAACAGCTAGCATTCTTAGGTAGCTTGTTTATTTAGTTTGCATTTTGTTTTTTTTTGTTTTTTTCTTTTCCCCCAGAGAAGACTCGTATTCGTGTCAGAAGTGCTATTAAAAAACTAGATCATGTGTATTCAGTCTTTCTTACACTAAGAGAGAGCAGCTGATCCTCTGGAATAAGAGCAGGCCTGTCTCATCTCACTGAGGATGTTTAGGATATGCTTTCGTGCTTCATCAGTTCAGCAAGTTATGCGTGAGCTAAACCGTTCACAGCTGCTTTTAGTCATAAGTGTCATGGGTTCTACTTTTTCCTGAGATCGGAAAGACACTCGAACCCTAAACCGTTCACAGATTCAAACGTTATAACCGGGTCCTTGTAGTTATTGTCAAATAAAGAATATTTATATATTTATAAGTTGTTTTTTTTTAACTTGAGAGAACATCTAATCGATAGACTGACAGTGCCCACCTTCACTCATGCTAATGCTAATTGGGAGCTGGTGTTCTTTGAATCACAAGCAGAGAACCTTACTTAAGCTAATCAAGGTTTATGATGTTGTGTCCCCTGACATGTTTTCTACTCATCATGGTTGTAACAACTGCTTATTGGAGTTACTGGACACTTCCTGTCAGCTCTATCCAGTCTAATCTGACCTTATCGTTATGTTTTTTCTGACAGGAGCACTTCTGTTCATTGACGGTGTTGTGGCTGCTATCTTTTCCTTGCTGTTTATTTGCTTTGCTGTAGTATATCAGATAGATTCCTACAATACGGTTTAGTGTGTCGAGATCCAGGCACCGGGTTGGAAGGCTGTAGCTGGTAGTAATCTAATTGAGGAAAAGGTTGTTTTTTTCCTCTTCAATGTAAATCTCAATATCTGAGGTTTCTGTACTCGCTTTGGCAGACATTTCTTTGTGTTCAGCATTTTTTCTCTAGCCGCTCAGAACGAGCGTGTTTTACAGGCAGACCATCTCGTGAGTTCAAGGTGCTCCATTGTTAGTGGAGGTTTGGAAGTTTGTGGGATTCAGCACTTCCTGCACCGGGTTTCTAAGAGGAAGGAGAAAGATGTGAATAGTCAGCAGTCTCTCTCTCTCTCTCTCTTTCTCTATCTGTGTGTGTGTCTGTCTTTCTTTATTGTACTATTGGTGCATCCTGCCAAAGACCTATTGATCGGTTGTCTAAATAAAAATGTTGAGCTATGTATAGAATTGTGCCCAATTTTTAGAGGCATTTTCCTGTTACGCTTTTAGAGCAGGTAGATATATCATACTAGGCCTGGCCTAAAATAAAAATCCCAGATTTTTTCATGAAAAATCCGATCCCCTCCTACTGAAAAATCAATCTGCAGATTGCAAAGAAATTGTTCAAAACAAGTTTTAACTTTATTTTGTTTTGATTTTCCCTTCTGGGATTCTGATAACCCCTTAGGGTTAAAGTGCAATCAGAAACAAAAAGGCAAAATGATAAGATGGAACTTCAGAAAAATATTTGCGGCTTGGTAGCACATACCTGGGGTCCAAAACTTTCAACAAGTGAATAAACCTTGGCTTTTCCACAGTATATATTGGCACCATATCTTTAGCAATATACATTGCAACTGCATCCGTGATCGCTGTCCCCTTCTTATCATGCATACAGTTTGTAAATATTTCTAAGACGGTAGGTTGTTTTTTGGCGGGTGTGCTCGTGCTGCCGTGGTCTTTTTCATTTTGCAGGGTGTAACATCTCTCCCACTCGACAGCATGCCTCTGTTTAAGGTGCTGCAGTAAATTAGTCGTACTGCTACCTTTGCTAGCAACAGACTTTAAACACAATTTGCAGCGGGGTGTTTGTTCTGCGTCTGACGCCACAAAACCGAACCAATTCCATGTGACACTGTGCCTTTCTTGGGAACGGGTTCTTCCCTGTTCCCTGCCATGTTGTTTGTGTATCTCTATGGCAAACGCGCAGGGGGAGGGCTGAGCCTATTCGGAACTACGGGAGCCCAGATGGGAGCTTCAGCGGATGTTAAAGAGAAAACCGATTTTCATTCAAACAAGTCAATGTAAACGACACATTCGAGTTAATCTTCTACAGAATTAATCCACAGAGGGGTGGTGTTATATGGCCTAGTGTTCAGCACTTCGTTCCCCCAGAGCTCAGACATTCAAATCCTGCCTCCATCTTGTGTGTGTGGAGTTTGCATGTTCTCTCCATGATTGTCTGTAGTGTGTGAATGGGTGTGGGATTGTGGCCTGCAGTGCATTGGCACCACGTCCAGGGTATCCCCCAACTCTGTGATTAAAGGATGTAAGGATACACAGTCCAAAGTGTCTTTTTCCACTTATACTCCAGAAATTTACAATTAGATTTAACGTTGCTGATGCTGTTGGTTCATGTTAGCATTTACAATGTAGTTGTTGGTCTCTCGGCTGCTGTCTATCCTGGGACGCTACATGTGGTTCGATTCAACCTTCCATTTTCTCCGGAAATCGAACCCAGACCACTGCTATGGCTCAGTGGGATCCTGATACATGGACAACCAGGGAACACTTGCGCTATAACAATAATTCAAAATATCCAAATGTGCTATAAATGTTAGAGTCTTTGTCATCCAGTGAGTTCACATTTAAGTGTAATCATATCAAGCTTGACTGCATTGCATAATCCAACTAATTACTTGATTAGCCCCTTAAAGATAAACTCTGTCCAAAATTGATAACCGAGTCGAAGGTCAAAATCAGATTCAAAACCATTAAAAGATCGTCGGCTTGTGTCAGCAGCAGTGTTCCTTGCGATGTCAGGATTTATTGGATTCTTTGAAACCCTAATGCGCACAGGTGGAGTGTGTATGTGAGAGAGAGGAGAGAGGGACAAATTTAGCCACGATCTTTCCTTGTCTCATTACTCTATGCCCAGAGATGATGATAACTGTGTCACTGGGGACTGTAATGGAATAATCCTGACGTGTGTGTGTGTGTGTGTGTGTGTGTGTATGTGTGTGTGTGTGCATGTGTGTGTCTGTGTATTTGTGTGTGTGTGTGCACAGATCCTGTTCGTTGTTGTGTCTGTGAGTAAAAATGGAGCCGCAGTGTTGAGTTGCAGCAGAGATCACTTCTTTCTCAGCTGATTTCTCTTATTGGATCATTGATCTGTCAGCGACTATGCAGGAGGATGAGAGCACTTACGCTCAGGAATGCCAGAAGACAAGCTTCAGCGGGCTTTAATTCAGTCTTTAAAAAATCATTTATTATATATAAGCAGGGAAAAAGCTTTGTTGAAGCACATCATTTTATTGCTGCAATTTTGCAAAAATGAAATGTAAGGAGTTTGCAGCATGGTGTTTGGAGCTTATTTGATATGAATAAACAGAAAGGTGTGAGCTTATATTCTAGAATTGTATTTCTTTTTTTTTTTTAAATACATTGAATGTATCTTACAGATCCATACATTCAGAGCTGAAGGAATGCAAGTAAATAGAATTATTGAGATGGGATTCAGTTGACTGCCTATTTTTGCTGTAAGTAAACTCCTGTGTAATAAATTATACTTATACGGTACTTCTGTGTTGTGTAGGGCACCCTGGGGAGTCAGATGAGAGCAGAGCCAGGAATACGTGGTTTATCTTGGTTTATGGTTTATTCTGAGAGTGAGAAGGAGAGGGGGAGAAAAGAGAAGGGGCAGCACACAATAAACGTACGTCCACTTAGTCTGCTGGCTGGCAGCGTTGTCGTGCAGAGGAGGTGAGAGGAAGAGCTTTGTGAATAGCCCTGTAAATCGTGAGAAGTTGGGAGGGTTTTGCCCCAGGAGCGTGGCTCAGGCTCAGCAGGCAGGCGGCACGTCCTATGAAGGCGAATCTGTGGGGCAGAGAGAGGGGCAGCACATTAGTAATCCAATTTCTCCTCCCCTTACCTCTCTCTAGCTGCTGACCCTGGCTCTCCACAGCTAGAGGGTGAGGGCCACAGTGGCGCTACCGATTGGCTCTCCGCTTTTCGGCGGGAAATCTACCGCCCCACCTTGCATGCTGACTTTGGTGTGGAATCCTTTTAGTGCTTTGTCAGCGGTGCTATCCATGGTGCTGAACCGCCGCCTTTTCCTTCTGGGTTTAGCTGTTCGGGGGTGAGGAGCGGTTTTAGGCACAGGGCCCCCCCTTAGCTCTGAGCCTCCACCTAGCAGCAATTGAGTCTAGAGGGTGTGACACCGAGAAAGATCATCTGCGTTTCCATGTCAGTTCCCGGCTCTGTGCTGGACCTGGAACGAGAATTCCTGCAAAGAAAGAAACCATTGAGTTACTTTGGCATTGTTATTCTTTGTTTTTGCCATCCATACTAGGGGGGCATGGTCGGTGGCTGCAGGGGGAGTTGATGACAAAATCGTCCAAGAGGCCACAGCAAAGGATCGCTGGGGTCTGAGGATGATGTTCATGGAAAGTAGAACATGCAGGCCAAAATGCAGGCCGGTGCCCCATGCAGGCCAAAAGGATGAAACTGGTACTGCCAGTGGCCATTAGCGAAGGCCGTCTTGGGCTTGGCCTCCGGGTCTAGAGCAGCCTGCCAAAGGCCCTTGGTGAGGTTAAGTGTAGAGATGAACCAGGCCTTCCCCGGACACTCTACGAGGTCGTCCACTTGGTTGAGGGGATTACTGTCAAACTCCGAGATCTGGTTAAGCCTCTGGAAGTCGTTACACAGGCGGATGCTCCCATTGGGCTTAGGCACCAACACAAAGGGGCTGGTCGACGGGCTGGCGGATTCTTCAATGATTCCGTCCCTTAGCATCCGCTCAACTTCTGGCTCTATAACGTTTCCGGGACCCGATAGGGCCACTGACGATCCACCATTTCAGGAGGGGTTTTGATCTCATGATTCACCAACTGGCTGAGGCCCAGAACAGAGGAGAAGACATTCGAGAATTGGTTGAGAAGCTCCATGATTTGCTAATGTTGGGCAGGTGCGAGATCTTCTCCCCTCCTCACCAGAGCACGCTCTTGGGGATCTGTGTCAAAGGTAGCAAACGCAGACAACACAGGCACTAGGGAATCCATTTCTTCAATAGATTAACATGATACAGTTGTGTGTCTTCGTGCTTACCTGGCTGCTGCAGCTTGTAGTTGACCAGGCCTCTTCCCTAGAGCACTGTGTATGGTCCCTGCCACTTTGCCAGGAAATTGCAGGCAGCATTGGGGACTAGTAGAATCACTTGATCTCCAGGCTGGAACTCGCTGGGCTGGGCTGTGTTATTGTAAACTTGTTTTAGGGCATATTGGGCCTTTGCTAAATGCTCCTTCACACTCGGCCCCACGCGGTCGATCCATACCTGCATGTCCTGGACAAAGCATCCTCCCATGCTTTATGGGCTACGTCCAGCAATCTTCGAGGCTGCCGCAGGAAGAGGAGTTCAAAGGGGGTCAACCCGGTGGACACCTGGGGAGCCTCTCAGACAGGTCTCAGGGGTCTTCAATCCCTCCTTATTTACGACCCCCGAATCCTTTTCAACGTCTGATTGAACCGCTCAGCTAGTCCATCAGTCTCCGGGTGGTAGACGGATGTGCTCAGCTGCTTAACCCGTAACAGTCAACACAGATCCACCATAAGCTTAGATATAAAGGGTGTACCTTGATCCGTGAGCACATCTTTTGGGATCCCGACACGGCTAGAAAGCGTGAGGAGCTCGATGGTGATGTTCCAGGAGGTGGCCTTCCGAAGTGGTGCGACTTTTTTTATATTTAATTTTATATTTACTTTAATTTTATAACGTAAATGTAAAAAAATGTTCTTTTGACTCGGAAAGGTTTCTGGAACATAACCAGCTGCTATTTACTTATTATTATTAAAAAGCTTATAATAAAGAAGAGGCTAGTGAACGAGTATTATCAGGGTCACCACTGTGCATCATTACTGTGTTATTTATTTTCCTTATTTATTTGTTATTTATTTAACAGCGTGTCCAGGTGCATGTGTGTTTGATAATGCCCTGTGAGGTGTAGGCACACCGTCCCACGTGTCCCATGTCCCATGACCTAATTCCCCTGTCATAGACTCTACTCTGTTTGACCCTGTGTAGATGGATGTAAAATATTAAATATATAAAAACAAACACTGTGTCTTATGGTGGATCATAAATGGTATACACACAACGTAGGGAACTTACAGTATGCAGGGAGCACAAGCTGTTTTTTGAACATTACGATGTACAATGTACAACCTACGCTCTCCCAACCACCCTAACGCACACCAGATCATCATTTCCCGTTTGTCCTTTAGTCGGATCCGACCTCTGTCTCCATCAGTGGCATTTCTCAGAACTATCGCTGCCATGACAAGCACACAGATCAGCAGAGAGAAGAGAAATGGATTCGACACTGAGGGAAAGCGGGAGAATACAGAGTGAGAGAGAGAGTGAGTTTTACTCGAGCCTGTGACCTGACCACAGTTCAATAATTGATGGCTCAGTGGATGGTAGATGCCGAGGCTGACCTTGAAATGCTCCCAGGCCGAGTTGTGGCAGTGTGGTGCTGCTGAGCTGGACATGATTTCAGACTTTCACGTTTTTTATTTTCTTGTCTTTTTCTTCCCTTCTTTTACACCTTATTTGATAAGGTGTACTTCTTCTTCTTCTTCTTCTTCGTATGCATCTGCAGAGATTTTTAATGTTGTTAACTCTTCACATAATGCCTTTTTCCGCTCACTGTCGGTTGCTCATTCCAAAAATAATGAAGTACACAAAGAAAAAGCCTCACGGTTCATGAACTCACGAGGTTACCAAAAAATTTTTTTTTTCTTTTCTTGCTTCATTCCATGTACCACAGACTCCACCTTGATCCAGACACAGTCCCAGTAATGAGGTTAAATTGAATTTCAAGTGAACTGTTATGGATTGTGCTTTTCCATGAGGCCAGTCCTGTGGGGGATATTTGGTGCCAGTTCAGTAGAGCTTTTACTGATTGCTTTGCGCTAATTGAAAAAAAGCCCTCACTCCCCAAATGAGACCTGATCAGCACAATTCTCTTATTCTGACTTGAGCATATTTTGTCTGTGTAAGCACTTTGACGTTCTTAAACTTTAGCCTCCCTACAGCAGTGCCAGTTTTCTCCGTGGTGGAGTTAGTGGGCGGAGACTATTTTGGGATATGTGTGTGTGTGTGTGTGTGTGTGTGTGTGTGTGTGTGTATATATATATATATATATATATATATGGTACACACTGCCTGTTCTAGGTTGCTTTTTAACCAATTTATAGTCTATACCTATTGTGGCTTTTATAGTACCATTATGAGGTATGAGACAGAATTTCATTGTCTTGGATAGAAAATTCTTTTCTTTTCTTTAGTGTATCGTGTTTTTTCTAAGCTTTTCCTGCGTACATGTTAGGCAGCAGAACTCATCGCATACAGAGTATAAAATTTACAAGTGCATGCATCCAAGAAGCTAAGTACAACAGAAGGAAGTGATGTGGCATGTGTCAAACACATGCTTCATGTGAATTGCATAAGATGCCCCAGGAGATCCACAGCATAGCCATCTGATGGGTAGTTAGCGTTAACTACCACAGCCATCTGATGGGTAGTTGGCAAAAACTAGCACACAAATCTGATGGGAAGTTAGCGTTAACTATTGCACGCATCTGATGGGTCGTTAGCGCAAACTACCAAACCCATTGAATGAGTAGTTACCGTAAACTAGCACAGCCATCTTATGGGTAGTTACTGTAATCTAGAACAGCTATCTGATATCATAAACCATTATTTGTGTCAATATTGTCTCATGAAACTTGTATCCAGACATGACGCATATCCTGGCTGTAGTGGATTATCACATACCGAATTCTTATGGCTTGGAGGCACAGTGGTGCAGCGGTGTTTGCTGTTGCCTCCCATTTTCAGCGTTTGAGACTTACTCCCATACTCAAGTTTCACCTGATCTCAGGGTTTCCTGTAGAAACTTTAGTTTGGAAGTCTGGCTCGCAAAACTATCGATTGTCTTGTTTTGTGGTCATTAATGTCATACTTGGTATTTTGGGCATGAGTGCTAAAGATCAGGTCTGTAGCTTTAGCTGTTTTGAATGAACTGATTCTGGAGAGCAGATTAGAGATTTGTATAGGTTCCTGTCAGGGGCTAAAAGAGTAAATGTGACACCAATCAATAATGCAATGATTTGTATTTCATTATGAGTCATTCTTATGTGGAACTGTGTGTGTGTGTGCGTGTGTGTGTGTGTGTGTGTGTGTGTGTGTGTGTGTGTGTGTGTGTGTGTGTGTGTGTGTGTGAGAGAGAGAGAGAGAGAGAGAGAGAGAGAGACCAGACTGTGAGAGAGAGAAAGAGAGGGAGAGAGAGAGAGAGAGAGAGAGAGAGACCAGACTGTGAGAGAGAGAAAGAGAGGGAGAGATAGAAGACAGAGAGAGAGAGAGAGATAGAAGACAGAGAGAGAGAGATAGACAGAGAGAGATAGCAGACAGCGAGAGAGACTAGACTGAGAGAGAGAGACCAGACTGAGAGAGAGAGAGAGACCAGACTGTGAGTGAGAGAGACCAGACTGTGAGTGAGAGAGACCAGACAGAGAGAGAAATAGAGACCAGACTGTGAGTGAGAGAGACCAGACTATGAGTGAGAGAGACCAGACTGAGTGAGAGAGACCAGAGAGACCAGACTGTGAGTGAGAGAGACCAGACTGTGAGTGAGAGAGACCAGACTGAGAGAGAGAGAAATAGAGACCAGACTGCAAGAGAGAAAGAGAGAGAGAGACCAGACTGTGAGTGAGCGAGAGAGAGACCAGACTGCGAGAGAGAGAAAGAGAGAGAGAGTGAGAGAGAGACCAGACTGCAAGAGAGAAAGAGAGAGAGAGAGACCAGACTGTGAGTGAGAGAGACCAGACTGTGAGTGAGAGAGACCAGACTGTGAGTGAGAGAGACCAGACTGTGAGTGAGAGAGACCAGACTGAGAGAGAGAGAAATAGAGACCAGACTGCAAGAGAGAGAGAGAGAGAGAGAGAGAGAGAGAGAGAGACCAGACTGTGAGTGAGCGAGAGAGAGACCAGACTGAGAGAGAGAGAGAGAGAGAGAGAGAGAGAGAGAGAGACCAGACTGCGAGAGAGAGAGAGAGAGAGACCAGACTGCGAGAGAGAGAGAGAGAGAGAGAGAGAGAGAGAGAGAGAGAGACCAGACTGTGAGTGAGCGAGAGAGAGACCAGACTGTGAGTGAGCGAGAGAGAGACCAGACTGTGAGTGAGCGAGAGAGAGACCAGACTGTGAGTGTGTGTGTGTGTGTGTGTGTGTGTGTGAGAGAGAGAGAGAGAGAGAGAGAGAGAGAGAGAGAGAGAGAGACCAGACTGTGAGAGAGAGAAAGAGAGGGAGAGAGAGAGAGAGAGAGAGAGAGAGACCAGACTGTGAGAGAGAGAAAGAGAGGGAGAGATAGAAGACAGAGAGAGAGAGAGATAGAAGACAGAGAGAGAGAGATAGACAGAGAGAGATAGCAGACAGCGAGAGAGACTAGACTGAGAGAGAGAGACTAGACTGAGAGAGAGAGACCAGACTGCGAGAGAGAGAGAGAGAGAGAGAGAGAGACCAGACTGTGAGTGAGAGAGACCAGACAGAGAGAGAAATAGAGACCAGACTGCAAGAGAGAAAGAGAGAGAGAGAGACCAGACTGTGAGTGAGAGAGACCAGACTGAGTGAGAGAGACCAGAGAGACCAGACTGTGAGTGAGAGAGACCAGACTGTGAGTGAGAGAGACCAGACTGAGAGAGAGAGAAATAGAGACCAGACTGCAAGAGAGAAAGAGAGAGAGAGACCAGACTGTGAGTGAGCGAGAGAGAGACCAGACTGCGAGAGAGAGAAAGAGAGAGAGTGAGAGAGAGACCAGACTGCAAGAGAGAAAGAGAGAGAGAGAGACCAGACTGTGAGTGAGAGAGACCAGACTGTGAGTGAGAGAGACCAGACTGTGAG
>NC_062523.1:9138219-9163219 GCF_022655615.1 Tachysurus fulvidraco
GATATTGTTAGTCAGATTTACACAAGCATAGAAACAGAACAAAAAGTTTAACATTTCTAACATCTGTCCCTAATGATCAAGCCTGAGGTGACAGCGGTGAGGAAAATCTCCCTGTGATGATATGAGGAAGAAACCTTCAGACTCAGAAGCGAACCTCATCCTCAGTGTGAATAATGTCCTTTAAACAACAGTTTGTTGTCAAGTGGAATTGTGCAACCGAGAGTTCCTGAGGAACTAATAGGTCTAATTCTATGAAATAGAAATGATGCATGCTGAAAGTGTAATTTGACTGCACCATGAATGTTAAAGCTTTGGAAGATGATCAGTTTGAGCAGAGGCCATACGGTGAGAGAGCTGGACGAGATCAGCATCGCTCTCTCTGAGTTAAAATGAAGCAAGAACTTGTAACAACAGCGTCACTTGTTTTATATTTTTCTTTAAACAGTGTACTTCTAAAGCCATTAGCTCATCATTATGTTGTCAGCATGTGAACACACAGATCGTTATCAGCAGGAATTTACTACGTCAGAACCTTTGTTTCACCTGTGTTTGGTCAGTGATTACAGAGTCACATTATGTCCTGATGAGTGAAGTGTAATAAACAGGAAGCTGTGGCATGTGTCCCAGTGCTGCGACGAGTGGACTTCCAGAGGAAAATAGTCCTCGAAAAAGTAGTTCTTTGTTCTCCGCTTCATTAGCCTCAGCCACAAATAACCAACAATGAGACCGGCGTCGATCAAGCTGCTTTTGTATGCGAGTGTGGAAAGTACAAACCTAGGTGGGCTCCTGCATCGTCTACACAATACCTTATTTATTTACTTATTTATTTGCAGTTACTTTTCTATTCTTCTACATCGAGACCTTTTTTAAAAAGGTAACGACGGAGTGAGGCGGACAGTAAGGTCCCTCAGAAGCGATCGGTGAAGGAGACGTCACGATTGACATGTTAAAGAAGCCAGTCATGTTTTATTTAGAGACATGTTTGAAGGCTAGAATGAGAAGTATGTGTATGTTTTTGTCTCCTCTTCACCAACATCTTGGCTGGTGTCTGAAGATTGGCATCTCTAATTTGTCTGTAGTGTGCGTGTGTGTGTGCATGCGTGTGCGTGCGTGTGCATGCGTGTGTGTGTGCATGCGTGTGCATGTGTGTGCGTGAGTGTGTGCATGCGTGTGCGTGCCTGTGTGTGTGAGTGTGTGCACGTGTGTGTGTGTGTGTGCATGTGAGTGAGTGAGAGTGTGCGTGCGTGTGCATGCGTGTGTGTGTGCATGCGTGTGTGTGTGCATGCGTGTGCATGCGTGTGCGTGAGTGTGTGCATGCGTGTGCGTGCCTGTGTGTGTGTGTGTGCATGCGTGTGCGTGCCTGTGTGTGTGAGTGTGTGCACACGTGTGTGTGTGTGTGCATGTGAGTGAGTGAGAGTGTGCGTGCGTGTGCATGCGTGTGTGTGTGCATGCGTGTGCATGCGTGTGCGTGAGTGTGTGCATGCGTGTGCGTGCCTGTGTGTGTGAGTGTGTGCACACGTGTGCGTGCATGTGTGTGTCAGTGTGTGCATGCGCGTGTGTGCACACGTGTGTGAGTGTGCACGCATGTGTGAGTGTGCACGCGCGTGTGTGTGTGTGCATGCTTACGAACGAATGTGCGATTATGCATTGTGATTGACTAGCACCCTGTCCACTGTAGACTTCATGCTCCCTGCTCCTCAGTAGGATGTGTATGTGTTTGTGTGCATATGTGAATGTGTGTGTGTGCTGTCTTCTTACACATAACCATTTCATTCATATTGAAATCATATTTGTACTTATTTATAAATTTCTTTAAAATGAAATGACAGACTTGAAGCCCATTGTGCGTGCTCGAGCCTCTAATTAGAAAGTTGTGAGGAACGAATGATGTAACATCACAAATGTCCTCTAAATGTCTACGGAAAAGCGCTGTTCTGTTTTGTTATCTGTGATCCGTGTTCTCTTGCACAGTATCAGACCGAGTGCACATGGCGTCATGAGGCTCCGCTGGAAGATATCACTGAAACACGGCTCTATTTTGGCCTTGAGCCGTTACTAATCTGCTCTCACATCTGATTCCTTCATACACCATATTTGACCCCATCACTTACATTTCTCCATTTAAACGTTTCCTCCATTGTCTTTTTTCTTTTTTTTTTTCTTTTTTTTTGCATACACTGGACACGTTATTGAGCTGCACTTCTGTTTTATTCCCTCATTTGTATAAAGAGAAGCTAGTTGTCAGGCTGGTGTTTGGCTTGAGGGATGAGCATGCTTTAAGTGGATCAGATTAGCGCTGGATAGTTAATAGGATTTTCCAAACGATCTGCATTCATTCAGTGATGTCAGAGATCGGGACACAGGATCCCTCTGTTCGGACAACAAGTTTATTCGATTGAATTTCTTTTCCTAATTACTTATAGAAGTGGATAAATCCGGGACAAGCAGATTCACCAAAATGCAGTTAACGTAACACACCTTCATGCTGTAATTAGAGCAAGTTTCTTATTTGGGAACTGTCCAAGTGATGGATTACAACAACAGTCTATCTGAGGCGTGATCTGGTTGTCCGTAAACAGATTATTATTAGGGTGATTAATTATCGTGCATGATGGTAGAGGATCTTTTCAGATCACAGGTGTGATGCTATAATTATTATTATTGATGTCAGTGTCGGCTCGAGTGCTTAAAACTCTGGATTGTTGATCAGAGGATCAAGGTTCAAGCCCCAGCACTGTTGGGCTCTTGCTCAGTGGGCCAGCAGTTGGTGGACCTGGACTTTGAACTCACAACCTTCCGATTGGTAGACCAACACCTTAACCACTAGGCTCCGGGGTGCTGTATCATGACCCACTTCCAAAGTTGGGATATGTGAAGAAAGAATTTTACTTTGACCAATGAGAAGACATTTTACTCGCATGGGACTTGCATAAACATTTTGGTAAGCTTTGAAATTTTGTCGTGTGAAAGCGAGCTGATCCAAAAGAGAAAAATGAAGTCTGTCGTTCCAATCACAGGATGGAAAAAGCCTGGTCGGATCTCTTCAAACAGTATAAAAAAATTCATTATTTTATTGCAGCAAATTGGATATAAAATGAGGCATTTTGTTGGTTCTGTTGGTCTACAGTCTGAGATGGTGAACACCTTCAAACTTTGAGGTGAACAAGTTTTTGGGGCATCTCTGAGAGCAGAAATTTGTTTGAGCTCAACATTTACTTTAAAAAATAAAAAAGTTATCTATAAATATACAGTTCCTAGGTAGAAACAGATAGTTCTACACTACAAATGTATATGTTCTGAACCATACTACACATCGCACACAACAAACCTTAACACAGACATTTTAAACTTAAATTTAAATATATTACTATAAATTTTACCAAAGATGAATTGTTTTCCTTATTGCCCAAGTTTGTGGATACTTCTGAAATTTGTGAAGTTCCCACTGAGATGAATTAAGTGTCTACCTTTGTCTGTCTCTCTGTCTGTCTGTCTTAACCACCAATGTGGAGTATTTCTAATAAAAAACAAAAGGGTTATTGTGTAAATGTGCACCTGTCAGTCATCTTCCCAAATATTCATAATATAAGTGGATCAGGTCAAAAAAACCCTAATACCTACGATACCATTCTGTTAGCACAGGTCCGCTTTGAGCACTGTGATGGTCCCTCATCCATTTCCATTTCCAGGATTTGGCAGACGCCCTATACAGAGCGACTTACATTATCTCATTTTTTTGTACAACTGAGTAATTGAGGGTTAAAGGCCCTTCTCAGGGGTCAAACAGTGCCAGCTTTGTGGACTGGGGATCGAACCCGCAACCTTCCGATTGTTAGCCCATTATCCACTAGGCTACCAGATGCCCAAATTATCCCTGATTTGCTTTTATTTTGCCAGCTCACGCAATCAGTTTTAATTTTTTAATTAAATTTTGCACTGCACCATAAAACTAAGCTCAGCTTTCTCTTCCAGCCAAAACATTGTCTTGTTTGAAATATATTATGGCTCAACCACATCACTGTAGGCTCCACATTAATGCCCCCGCAGCACAGCTGCCAAGAATCCATTAGGCAAACTCTTAAACAAAGTTTTTTTTTCTTTCTTTCCTTTTTCCCTTATTAGACGACAGTGCCAGATTTTCTTTGGGTTTTAGTGAAGTATGTCCCTGTTCACTGCAAGCTCTTGTCTCCTTGTTGTGGAGGGAAAAAAAAAGCAAAGCCTTCCAACAGTGTATGACTCATTTCAGACGGCTGTGCTGTTTTTAAAAATAATAATCTGAGGATACAGGGATCTCTTTTGGTGCTAATATTCCTCCGATTACTTTTTACTCGTTCGCTTGTAGTCAGATGTGGTTGACAGGCCCTGTGTTAAACAGCTGTTTATGTGGCCTGGTTGTGTTTATCTTTAGCATGTAGATCCCATGCAGAGAAATAGGCTTGGGAACGTGATGTTATGATGCATGGTCTTATAGGTGAGGTGCCATTTTTAAGCCAGATTAGTTCATGAGTTTTCATATAAACTGATGGTGCAAGTCATTGTGGTTGTTGGAGATTGTATTCTTGTTGCAACTTGCCACAAAGCACCTCTAATATCTTTATTATTGTTGGATATTCATTACACAGTAAAATTCTTTTTTTTTTTTTGCATATCCAAGCTTTGGATGTTGGAGTAAGAGGGTAGGTTCAGCCATGATATAGTTCCCCTGGAGCAGAAAGGGATAAAAGCCTTGCTTAAGGGCCCAACAGTGGCAGCTTGACTGCGCTGGAGCTTGAACCTCGACCTTCCGATCAACAACACAGAGTCTTAACCACTTGAGCTACCAAAACAAATCCAGGTTATAAAATCAATGGAATAGAATAGTATTCCAAACACTTTAGCTTAGTGGTAGCTCAACTGGTTAAGGCTCTGGGTTATTGATCATAGGATTGGGGTTCAAGCCCCAGCACAGCCAAGCTGCCACTGTTGGGCCCTTGAGGAAGGCCCACAACCCTCCCTGCTCCAGGGGTGCTGTATCATAGCTGCCCCTGCACTCTGACCCCAACCTCTTCAGTTGGGGTATGTGAAGAAAAGAATTCCACTGTGCTGTAATGTATATGTGGTGATAATTAAGGGTTCTATGCAGCAATGGGGATAAATTGTCTCCGTCCTTTTCACTGAGCTTGTTCCCAGGAGTAAAACCAGGCCGGGGGATTCTGTTGTTGTTGTTCATCTACCTGAAGGTCATGAGATGTGAGATTTTTAGCTCACCAGGCTTGTAAAGCTTGGGTAGAATTACAGTAGCTCGAACCGTACAAATCATTGTCCTCTGATCTCCGTCTTCAATAAGGAGTTTTTCAGAACCGCCTGTTGATGGGTTTGTTTGTTTCTTTGTTTTTGTTTTTTTTAATAATTCTGTATAAACTCTAGAGCATGTGAAATGAGAAACTCCCAGATCCCATGTTCCAATGATACAACATGATGTCACGTTAGTTTCCAAGCTTTACTGACACTTTATATGTCACACTTGGGGAAATAAAAGGTTAGCAGTATAGAAATGGAAGGAATGTAAGGATCATATAACACACAGAATAGTTACAGCCTTTAGTTGTCGGAGTGCCGTGTATTGATATGGAGTGAGGGCTTAAGATGAAACTGAAACCCTGATGTTTACACTTTAAATGTGTTTATTGGGCTCCATGTATACACACCTTTACATACATACAGTGTAAGAAACTCTACCAGGTGATATATCGTCTGTGGAATTTGCCTCAGGGTGTGTGTGTGTGTGTGTGTGTGTGTGTGTGTGTGTGTGTGTGTGTGTGTGTGTGTGTGCAGTATATTCAGAAAGTATTCAGACCCCTTTCGCCTCTTCAGCTTGACACTACTATTGTTCAAATTCATTATTTTTCCGCATTAAAGGTGGGATGCATGATGAAAAGCCAATGTTGACATTTGAAATTACCAAAACAAACACGCCCCTAATCCAAATGGGTGTCACCCCTGTATTGATAACTCCGCCCCCACACATAGATACATAACCCAGGCAACTATTATGTTGGAACCTGCTGGGGCAGCTGGCCAAGGGGATATTTTTATCAATAAATGAACTCAATGAGTAATACTATGGTAATACAAATACAAATGTGTTTTTGTAGTACTGTGTGCTGTACCATGAAAGGTTTAGCTCCGTTTCATGCGGAAGACGTTCAGTTCTCTCCAGCGTTGGAAAGCTGATCCTATATTAACACGGGTCCTGCTTCTTTCCTTATCATAAGCCTTTCTTCGCTTTTCGTTTTTATCCGCCTTGTCAAATGTTTCAGTCGCTTTTGGCTAATGTCACACATGTGCACTGAAGACACGCCCCTTTCTGCTCATTGGCTACACGTTTGTTTTGTTTGTCGGTCCAACTCAGTTTTCTGGAGCATTTCTCAAACAACGTGCACCCCACCTTTAATCTACACTCAGTAAGCCATAATGGCAAAGTAAAAACAGAATTCTAGAAATGTCTGTAAAGGGTACAGGAGCTCACGGTATCATTGCCACAGCCCAGGTTCGATTCCAGGGAGCTCACCCAGCCACTGAAGGGTTAAATGCAATTCCCAAGCCTGGAGGGAAATGGGAGGTTTACGTCTGGAAGAACATCCGGAGTAAAACCTCCGCCAAATCTAATATGTGGACCTTGTGATATGTTGTCATGACTCCAGACAGGGAAAGAACAACAACATAAGTAATTCAGACCCTTTGCAACAACACTTGAAATTTAGCTTAGATGCCTCCTATTTCTCTGTCGTTGCTGAAATGTTACCACACCTTGATTGGCGTCCACCTGTGGTAAATTCAATCGATTGGACATGATATGGAATGGCACACACCTCTTAGTAGGAGACCTCACAGCTGGCAATGCACATCAGAGCAAAAACCGAGCCATGGGGTCACTGAGGATCTGCACACGCACACACACATACACATACACGCACGCACACACACGCGTACACACGCGCACACACACGCGCACACACGCACACACACTCGCACACACACGCGCACACACACACACGCACGCACACACACGCAAACAGTTGAATGAAAGCTGAAAAAAAAAAGGTCTTCTGCCCAGAAGATACTTTTCCATTTATACCGGATGTTTAGATAAGGAGGAGTGAACATTTGTCATGACTAAATCCCTCTGTGTGTACACACTTCAACGTTTCCGACAGGTGCAGTGTGTAGTGTTAACACATCAAGCGACAAATATGCTTTAATCTGGACCGACTGTTACATGTAAAACAAAGCAGTGAATCCATTTTGTTTATAACATCCCACGCTCTGAGTCCTAACTCGAGTTAAGATTTGGGTCATTTATAAAGTCGTGACTAAACCAGCGCACTGTCCTTCACCTGACCTGATGCATCTTTTCCCTCTGTCACCTCAGGTGAGCGGTGGGAGATCAGCAGATGTCCGGCTACATGGAGGCCCGAGCTCTTCACGCAGTGACGATCTGAGCATCGGGAGCGAGCGAGGTAATGCAGTAGAGTCAGATCTGAAAACGAGCTCAGACAGGGAGGAAGAAAATAAGCCGCTTTTCAATCAGAACGCTTTAAGAGAATACAGCCATTAAAATGACTGTACTTTTGCTGTGGTCATGATTGAATTCAGTTATTACAATTTAATAATTACTTATGTTTAAATTAATAATGAATGAATTAAATAAATAATAAATAAACAGACAAACGAAACAAAATAATAATAATAATAATAATAATAATAATAATATTGTTCTTGTTGTTTTTTCATTTTATTTATTTATTTGTTTGTTTTATTTTTTTATTTATAGAAAAAAAATTTTTTTTTTCCTCAACACTAGTTTAGGTAGATTTAAATGTCTACTTATAATCATTTGCACTGTTGCACTGTTACAAGTTTCAACTCCACAGTCAGTCCCTGTGGAGTCGGGAAGCTCTACATCTTTTCTTTGCTTCAATACAAACTTGTTCTTATGACCACCGACAGCTGAGGACAATAAGAGCTGATGTGTTTCAAAAGTACTTAACTATTTAACGTGGTCTATCTCTTAATATCTAATTTACAGCTTAATTTATTATTCATTTATAAGATGTCAGTATTTGACCTCTTATACATTTTGTCAGTTTGAGTGATCTTGTAAATATATGAGGCTCATTAATAGATCAATAAAATAATCAGTAATTTAATTCAGTAAATTTTTTAATTCAGTAAATATTTGCCAGATAGTAAGTCAGTCATTATTTCCTTTAGTGAACTTCACACGTGCGTACCTAATGATCTTCACTCATTCGCTTCAGTCTTTTACGTATGATCAGGATTTTGACACGAGTGAATTGAGTATTGGTCAAAACGGACACTTTGACCGGCACTTCAAAACTAGGAATATTTCATAAGGATAATTAATCATTTAAATAAAAGAGATTAATCTGCACATAAACTGAAACCCTAGCCTGTGGTTTCAACATTCTGACCGAGGGAATGTTTGTCAGTGCAAATTTCGCTACAGACCCTGATGCTAATACGCATTAAAAGCCACAAACCAAACAAATCTCAGCAACCTTACTTGAGAGGGTTAAAGCTTGATAGCTAAAGCAAAATTAATCACAGGTTAAATTTGCTTAGTAAATTCCTGTATATATTACATTGTGGTGTTAACTTAAATGAATGGGAAGGTGAAGTCTTTCCTTATTCCTTTATATAGGTGTGACTTAGTCTGGAAAATGTCCAGAGAGTTACATTTGTACTGTTTGGAACACGCATTTGTTCAGCGTGACTTTATCCATACATCTCATTAATATAACTGAGGTGTTGATGGTTATGAGTCTTGCTCAAGGGCGCCGGGGTTGTAGCTTGGCAGTAGTGGGATGTGAATAACCACTTAGCTCTTGGAATAAGAGAAATTTCCCAGGATTATGTGAATATAATCAACTTCAGCATCTATGGTTAGTGTTAGTTTACAAAAAAAAGGGTGTTTATAATGTTTAGTGGATTGGATTTGTGGTTAATACTTTTGCCTTGTACCTCCAGGGCTTAGGGATTGATTCCTGTCTGCACCTCTATGTGTATAGACTTTGTACGTTCCTCCAGGTTCTTTCTGGTCCCTCAGTTTCCATACTAAAAACATATATTGCAGCCTGCTTGGCATTTTATTTATCACCTCCTTAGTCTGCGACCTAGCAAAACAGTATCGTTGTATTTATTGCTACAGTATAGACTTCACAGCACTTCTGTACGTCGCTCCCGATAAGGGCGTCCGCCAAATGCCATAAATAGAAATGTAAATATTCGGAGTTGCACAAGAGAGAGATATATGCATCATTAAAAATGCAAAAACACTATACAACAATGCAGGGTGTTAGCTACGGATAGGCAGAGCCATATGCACTACGTTTCGTTCTCACAGCACCTGAGTAGCTAATGAAGACATCAGACAAGCGAAAGTGACAGCAGGGATTTTTTGGAAGAGTGAAATGAAACAGATTGTAATCAAAGCAGAACAGCGCAGGTTCGGATCGCAACGTAGAGCAACCAGCGCAGAGAACGGGTTCGCATTTGCATTCAGCGTGGCACATCACATCTGTGCTATCATCTGTCAACTTGAGCAAATGGAGCTCTCAGTCTTTCAAATCACCACTAGAATCATCATACGAGACACGAGAGGAAAATATGCTAATCACAAACCGCTAAACTGTCAGTTTAACTCACCGTCAACAGACACTGAACTGATTATAGATCCAGTAAACACTTATCTACATATACAACATATCAACTGATATTCTACACAACCACAGCTCTGGGCTCTGAACTGCTGCCTAATGCAGTCTCTTTCATTTCCAGATATTCAAATCACAGCTATTTTCATGCCCTACCCTGCTTTTTTTCTTTTTTTTTTTTTTAAGAGCAGATGTCTGATTGATTTCCATGAGATCCATTTTGTAATTGGTGGGGAAAAAAAGCTGGAAAATGGAAAATACATCCTGTTTGATTTCATAGGAGAGTTATCTTTTTTTGATTGTTTGTTTGTTTGTTTTGAGGAAGAAGAACGCGACGTGACATACGGCTAAGTATGGTGACCCATACTCAGAATTCGTTCTCTGCATTTGACCCATCCAGAGTGCACACACACACACACCGTGAACACACACCCGGAGCAGTGGGGGGGTTTGGTGCCTTGCTCAAGGGCACCTCAGTCGTGGCCGGCCCGAGACTCGAACCCACAACCTTAGGATTACGAGTCAGACTCTCTAACCATTAGGCTTGCTTAGTACTGTTCAGGTCAGTATTATAGTGAATCCTGGGTATATGCTCAGGTCCAGATGTTATTGGGGCTTTAAAAGGAATATCATTTATTTTTGTAATAAAGTTATCATTTGTGTAACACAATATAATATAATAAAGATCTTAGTGCCATAAATCTAGGGGGGAAAAAAACAATAAAACTGAGCAAGGTTTTAATGAATGTTTATTATTTGGAACTGATTTATCAAATACTTGAGATGAACAACACAAGAAACAAAAGATTAGAAGTCACTGGTATTGAAATCCAGCTTTCAGAAATGCTTCTGCAAATCCAGATAAATTACAACAAATAAAAAATAATAATAATTCAATTTGACCCAAGCACAAGGGTTAAATGTGTAATCCTATCCTGACAGAGTAAGTGAACAGAGTAAAGCTCACTCTCCCATGTCAGATGGACGAGGAGGTTCCTCTAAATGTTTCCTCATATCATCTCACAGAGAAACGTGTACGTTTAAATTTTGAAACGTTTGGAATTTCTCTACTTCTGCAAAATGACAAAATGTCTGTTGTTTAAAGTTTAATTCAATTTACCTTGCACCTCCAGGTCTAAAGGTTTGATTCCTGCATACACCTCTGTGTGTGAAGACTTTGCATGTTCTCCCAGGTTCCTCCAGATCCCCCTCCATTCTAAAGATATACGTTGCAGGCTGCTTGACATGTCAAATTATCTGTGGTGTGTGAGAGTGTGTGAATGTGCACTGCGATGACCAGGATGCCACAGTATCCCTCATCTCATACCCTGAATCTCCTGAGAAAGACTCCAGGTTCCACACAATTAAACTCTATGTAGCATTGCTTCACAGTGAAACACCGCCCACAAATACACAAGAAATGACTCGATCTTTCCTGGATGTGCTGAGGTGCACTGGTGAAATCGATCTATCAGACATTTTCAATCAGTAGAAACAAATGAATTATTTTCTGGCCACAAGTCTGATATAAAAGGACTCTGTTGGCTTTCAGTGTGAAACGTTTTTCTTCCTCTTTTGGCAACACCTTAGACAGAATTTCATATTTTTATGATGGAATTTTAGATGCTTATGAAGAAGCACTCGGGGCAGAAATGTGTTGGATATCACCATATACAGTACTTTAAAAATAGAAACCTTTATTTTTTATTTTTAGAACTTTTCTCTAAATAGTTTTCCCTTCAGGGGCATGGTGGCTTAGTGGTTAGCACGTTCGCTGCACACCTCCAGGGTTGGGGGATCGATTCCCGCCTCTGCCTTGTGTGTGTGGAGTTTGCATGTTCTCCCCGTGCCTCGGGGGTCTCCTCCGGGTACTCCAGTTTCCTCCCCCGGTCCAAAGACATGCATGGTAGGATGATTGGCATCTCTGGAAAATTGTCCATAGTGTGTGATTGCGTGAGTGAATGAGAGCGTGTGTGCCCTGTGATGGGTTGGCACTCCGTCCAGGTGTATCCTGCCTTTATGCCCGATGATGCCTGAGATATGCACAGGCTCCCCGTGACCCGTGGTAGTTTGGAAAACGAATGAATGAAATTTCCCTTCCATGCAGGCTAGATAAAAACAGAAATACTTATGAAAGACTATATCTTTTTAAAGGAGAGTCTACTTTCATATGAGTCGTTAATCGCCGCTGCCTGCTGGGACATTCGATGCCAAACATGGACGCAACAAAACAGCTGCAAATTTCATTTAAAATTTTTGGAAAAACAATGAGAGTTACTTTATTTATTTATTTTATCAGAAAACTGCCAGTACAGGATTCACCTTTAAAACATTTTGGAGTAATGGAGTAGTGTTTTGGCTGAATGTGTGTTCGTGTCACTTGGCGCGTCTTGGCTGAAATCTGAAAGAAAAGAAAAAAAATTGCAAGCTTCTCCAAATATCACAGATTTTGCATAATCTTGTATTAATTTATGCGATCACATAATCACAATAGCCCGAAGGAATTGCGAAATACTGTAAATCTGAGACCGAGGCAATCTCCATGTAAACCTGTCATGCAGAATATAGAATATAATTTATTCAAAAGGTCGTGAATTTTTAATCAGCTTATACCAGAGGTTCTCAAATGACCCCCAGATGGACATGAATGAATTTTCTGTGACCTCAAGCCTTCGATATGTATATTTTTTTTTCTAATTTACAACACCTTTATAACTTTTGATTATTTTAATATTTCTTATTATGGTAGTAACAGAAGTGTAACTTTATGGACTAAGAACCAAAGAAATATTCTGTGCACTGTTTAAAAATAAATAAATAAATAAATCAAAATCAAGAAAGCCTAAATCTTATCAGGATTTCAAGAGAAACTGTTTGCAATTTCATGAACAGTCGAGTTAAACAAGCTCTCTTAAAACTGTTGGTCATCATCATGACTGTTGTCATGAACCAGAATCGTACACATGTATACAATCTGACACTGTTTGTTTGTTTGTTTGTTTGTTTGTTTGTTTGTTTTACATAGCAAACGTAGATGGACAGGAATTTTTTTTTCCACTTACACTTGTGCTAAAAAGACTAAAATAACAGGCAGGTGATAGCCAGTCAGTCTTACACATCACCACAAAGCTACACGGGATATCTGAAATGTGGTTCAGAATGCTATGCTTTGAAATTTGTTTGTAAAAATAATACATTAAAGCAAAGTTCTTCCTTCGCATATCCCAACTTTAGAGGTTGTGGCTCAGAGTGCAGGTTCAGTCATGATACAGCGCTCGTACAGCAAAAAGGCTTAAGGGCCTTGCTCAAGGGCACAGCAGTGGCAGCTTTGCATTGCTGGGGCTTGAACCCCGACCTTTTGATCAGCAAACCAGACCATTTAACCACTTGAGCCACCACTGGCCCAATGGGCTTTCATATTGAGCTTAATCCTCTTATTCTAAACCCTGCTTTTAACCCCAGCTAGAGGAATGTAGTACATAACCCAGTTATGGAACTCTGCTCTGAAGCAGGATTAGCTTTTGCTTTTTATTAACCCCACATTGCGGTGCTAAACATCTACACTGTGAAACCATGTGTTGTTAAATGCTTAGCAACAGACACCCAATCAGAGCAGTCCGTTTCATATCACATGCTTTATAGTCACAGAAACCCCAAGTGTTGTGTAAACAGTAGTTAAGAAGTTTGTCTTTCTCTTTTTTTTTTCTTTGTTTTCTTGACTTTGAGCATCTCACAAGGATTAAAACAGCCAAGAAGGATTTACGTTCTCACGGGTGAGAAAGTACGAGACAAGCCTTTATTTTAAACTGTCACACACAGTATTGATCCTGTCACGGTTGTTAAGATCGTAAATATGCAATTTAGCGCATTAAAGCACAGGTTTATGGATGTACGGTGTGAAAGGTCAGGTTATGAGTTCCCGGGATTCATTTGAATCTTGGGTAATGTATAAGCAATGTGAAACATTATGAATGTCACAGAAGTGTAAAAAGCAACCTTATAGTGACGACCTCAGAAAGTCGAGTCTAGATGAATGTCTTTCAGGTCTTTGTTAGAGTCACGAAAATTATTTATTTATTTATTTATTTTTTTTAATGCATGACTGAAACAGCACCAGCAACATAAGTGAAATTAGCTCTTGAACAATGTGCAGATGGAATCATGTGACAATACAACTTCCTAATCTATACTGTAACGAAGCACCCGTAGGATCCATTTGCAGTACAGGGAGGATTTATTCAAAAAGAAACAGACAAACAAATAAAAAAAAAAATAAAGGTAAGAAAAGCAGTCAGTCGAGAAAACAACAGCAAAAGGGCAAATCCAAAAAATACAAAAGTCCAGAGAACAAACGAGGTCGATACATAAATAGCAATGCTTAGTACGTAGTTCAATACTTCGTGTACTGTATAGCAGATGGTGTGTCGCGCTCATAAAGCCGAAACCCCTCAAGTGAAACCCATAACCCCGAGTTTGGCTGAGGGTTTCATCTGGAGGTTGGAATGGAAAACGTGAGTGTCGTCGTAACAAATACACAATTGTCATTGTCAGACTGTATATGACTGTAGAAAGTCAGTATATGACTGTAGAAAGGGCGTTATTTATAATAACACTCTTTGGGGTTTATTATAATAACCCTCTTCGATGTCAAACCCTCCAGTGTCACCCAAATGAGGATGAGGTTCCCTTTTGAGTCTGGTTCCTCTCTAGGTTTCTTTCTCTTTAATATAAGCTAGTTTTTTCCTCATTATAGTCACCTCAGTCACCTCAGGATTGTTCATTGTGGATAAATACAAACACATTTAAGTCTAACATTAATCTTGTTGTACCAAAACATTTTGTCCCATATATTTCTTATGCTCCGTAAAGCTGCTTGAGATGATGTCTACTGTTAAATGCACAATACAAATCAAATTTATTAGAATTGAATTAAATTGAATTGAACAATCAGGCGACATTGAATTTCCAAGATTGCCAGTTTCCCGATATTCACTAAAGCCCTAGTTTTAGTGTGAACAGAAATCCCAGATGGAGAAAAAAATGTGTATTGTTAGAATAAGGCATTTAGCACAGGGTCTTAATCAATGTGTATGATATTCAACACCATTTTCTTTTTCAATACAAGCCTGACATTAGTGCTCAGAGTTCACCCTAATACTGTATACTGTATGCAATACAACACAGTACAATGTTTTTGGACGGTTCTTTTCTGTGCCTGATCGGTCCCTCTGGGCCCTGGTCCACGTATGTTGTGTGTGTGGGTGTGTTGTGATGAATTTATAACAGACTATTTGGATCGGTCGTACAATCGTACAACACAAGCAGTTTGAGGAATGAGTCATCATCGCACGTCGTTACTCATGCGCATGATTGCTCTTTCCCCTCTGGTGTCAGCGATAAGAGGAAACTTACTCCAATTGGAACTGGAAGCTCTTAGTTTTATAGCACTTGTGTTCACAGGCAAAGCTTAAAGGCAATAACGATTTATGACCCGCTGCTGTTGCGGGTGATGTCAGGCCTCGACGGGATACGCCGTATTCCCACGCTAAATGTATCCATCAACGCACACACACACACACACACACAATTCCCTCCCAGATGTAATGCAACTTTTTTATGGCAGATGAAGTGAGAGAGCAGTGAGCAGCTCAGTAATGGGGTGGAGCAGTGGCTCAGTTTTGAAGGCTGTGTGATTCCTGCACTTGTTTTGCTATACGGGACACGTCCAGGGAAAATTTGGCTGCACTCTCGCTCACCTGCCTGACATAAGAATAGAGATGCATTGTGCTCACACATAGCACATTATTTTTAGTGTTGTTATGGCTGTGGCTGCAAGGTTGCCTTTGAGATCTAAAGATAAACCAGTAAAGCTGGCAAATTTGAAACACTTTAGCAGACACCCTTGTGGTTTATCTTATTAATATACTACTGGCCCAGCGGTGGCAGATTGGTGGACCTGGGATTTGAGCTTGCAGCTTTTCAGTTGGTAGTCAGTAGTCTAACACCTTAGCCACTAGGCTACGAGATCCGTGTACGTTTCCTGTCGACTGCAGAACCACTGAGGACCAGAGATAACGAGAACATTTTTCAGTTTCGCTTGATGTTTGTTTTGATTATCTTGAGTTTACCTGGAAGAGGACTGACACTACCTCGAACCTTGTTTAATCTCCTTAAACTTTTTGCCCAAACGAATGACGATCAGGTCACCAGTACACCAGGGTTTGGTTCAAACTCACTAACATGCAGTATTTTTGCTTAAACATTTAGAAATGCATAACACGTGTGTGTGTGTGTGTGTGTGTGTGTGTGTGTGTGTGTGTGTGTGTGTGTGTGTGTGTGTGTGTGTGTGTGTGTGTGTGTGTTTCACAAAATGGAATCTGAGGGAATTACAGCACAGAGGCTCTTCCTGTTAAGTCTAACAAGGTTTGAGACATTTGTAGAAGATCATGCATAACAATCTTCTCCATATTGAACTTCTGTTTGTTCCTCGGTATCACAGGTTTTGTGGAGCTGGCAGTGCAGGACGTGGTAATTGTAGTCATTTATATGTGGGTATGGTTGAAAGATTAAAGTTTTCACATCCTGGAACATGCAGGGATTTTTGTGATTTTTGCAGATGGATTTTTTTAGTAAAATCTATGGTGTAACTTGCACAGTTTTTTTTTTTTTTTTTTTTTTAATTTATTTATTTTAGTTTCTGTTTTGTTCAGAAAACTGCTTGATTTTTCAAAGTGCATAATTCTTCTTTTAAACTGCACACGTGTGTGTGTGTGTGTGTGAGTGTGTGTGTGTGTGTGTGTGTGTGTGTGTGTGTGTGTGTACTTTGCATGTTTTGTTGACATCAAATGACTTGTCTTGGCCAAAATCCACATAAAATATCTACTAATTTTGAAAATTGGTAAACTCCTTCTACTATTTCCGCAGTCAAAAAATTGGAAAATCCTGTAGCGACTGATTAACAATAAACCTGTTGTCATATTGCAACTCAACTCTCTAGTTTGCACTTTAATATGCATAAAAATCTCATCCTCTTTAGCTTGTTTTGATTGTTTTGCTGTAGAATTAAGCATGTAAAGTGTGTCCTAAAGCTTTTTGGTTCGCAAAAAATTGGTAAAATGGGAACAAAATCAGGTGAAAAGTTGCGAAGGTGAAGCTACAGCTGTACTGCATAGACTAATATCAGCTAACAGAGACACACTAGAGACTAAAGTCTCCCCTCTAACAGGAAAAGGTCAAAGCAGAAGAAAAACAAAAATCCATCTCATTAATATTCTCTCTCTCTCTCTCTCTCTCTCTCTCTCTCTCTCTCTCTCTCTCTCTCTCTCTCTCTCTCTCTCTCCCTCTCCCTGTCTAGGATGCTGGGGGAGGGGAGAGTAGTGGAGGAATGGCTTTCAGAATTCAAGGTGAGTCGCTCTTCTTCTTCTTCTTCAGCTCTCAGTTTGATTTATTTCCTCTTACTTTAGGAGTGGGCGATATGTCAAATTAAAATGAACTCATAATAAACATTTAAATCATCCATGTTACAGAACACACTTTAGGTTGGATATAACCTGGCAAAAAACAAACCTGAAACAGCTAGTTTTTACTCGCTGTCACACACACGCATACACACACGCACACACACGTGCACACACACACTGTTCTTTTATGAATAGTGGGAGTAGATTTAGTGTTCATGCTGAAAATTCCAAAAGGAGACATGCACTTCAGTACCCAGATGATGCACTTATCCAACCCAAAAAAAAATGCAGTGTGGAATATTGAACACTTCGTGCACTCAGTGCTCACAGCTTACGTAACTGAAGGGGGCGGGGCTACCAGGCATTGACTCTGGGTGAGACAACATTTTCAAGATGGCCGGCAACATTCCAGTCGATGAGGCACCTTAGAAACACAAGCAGCATCACAATACTTGCGTTTGATATGACATTCAAATCATGCAATTCATTCTATCAACTGGGAGACAGCTCAAAGTTCCAGGTGGTAAAAAAAAAAGAACAAGTTGATACACTATGATGACGCATGATTTGGGATGCAGCTAAATATATTGCAACAGTGTTTAATTTGGCCAGTGTTGCAATACTTACAGCCAGGTTGAGTTCTCGATTCTGATTGGTCCAAAGGGGTTTGGTCAGTTCTTCTCTAGCAGCAGCTGTGACGAAGGTGAAGAAGGCCGTGGCAGCGTCTCTACCATCTCAGCCGCTCGAGGGACATTAAATTGTCCTTTCAGATGCTAAAGACTTTCTACACCAACACTATTGAGAGCGTCCTTACGGGAAGCATCACAGCCTGGACTGGGAACAGCACTAGACAGGACAGGTGAGCTTTCCATGGGGTGGTGCATTCAGCTGCGCATACCGTCCGCATCAAGCTCCTGGACATGGAGTTTATATACAGCAAGTCCAGGAAGATATTGAAAAAAAAACTCAGACATCCAAACAATGGACTCTTTTCTCTGTTGCGCTCAGGGAAGCACTACCGCACTTTGAAGGTAAACACAGAGTGAATGAGGAGAAGCTTCTTCCCACAGGCCATTCAGGCCTTCAACCTGGTGAACACCTAGAGCCTGGACCCAGAAAGGCATTGCACATTACACGCATTGCATATTACATGTACATCCTGCACTTTAACATTTATACATGTCCATATTTCCTTTATTTTCCGTACTCATGCACATCACTGAATCACACTACCTCTACATGTTTTTCTACTTATATTGTATTCGCCTGTTCCTTATCTGTATTCCTTTATTTTATTATTTTCCCTACTTTTGTTTTTTTTTAGGCCAGTCGTACAAAGCTTGTTGTACGGTGTATGATTGTGTATGTCACACACACACACACACAGATACACAACAGAACTAAATGGTCCAGTAAAGAGCAGGTGGTAGCTCCAATAGTGTGTACTCCAGTCATCTGGGGAAGACAGGATGGAACAGCAGTTGCCTCGAGATGCCTAAAGTGTTCTCAACTGTTTGACAGCACTCTCTGTATGACTGCGCTCTCTGTCTGACCGCGCTTTCGGTCTGACTGCACTTTCTGTATGTCTGCGCTCTCTGTCTGACTGATCTTTCTGTGTCTAGACTGCTCTTTCTATTTCTGATTACGCATAGAAAACCGTGAAACCATGGCAGGTTTCACTGACAAAGCTAATAGTATCTGCTCAAAATTTCCCTTACTATATTCCACTTTTACTGTCAATAATCCTTTTCTCTTCCTTTCTCTGTCAGACATTACCCGAGTCTCAATTCTCCAGCTATGCGAGCTCTCTCTATCGGAAGAAGAACCTGGTTCCGGCCCTCTACAGAGTCATCCAGGACCCCAACAGCGAGGTGAGAGGAGACATCATAATCATTTAAGTGTGACTTTCAGTCTGACACACAGGAAAAAAAGCCACTCTCTGTTAGCTTACAGCTTTAACCACTGAGCACTGAGTCATGTGGCCTAGTTCTCATTGTGTCAGGACCTCTTCTCCAGGATCCCCATCATGTTGGAAAGTTAAGGATAATAATTTCAAATCCTACAGCTGGCAAAAAAGCACTGCTGGAGTAAGGATTACATGCTCTATCAGTTGTGTGGCATGTCTCAGCATTGAGTGACGCAAATTTGGTAATGACGGTTATGGCTTATATGGTTATTTAGGCCCAGATTTGGTAAATCGTTTCCTTTTTTTTAACCCATTGACCAAACTGTCCTGACTACTCCAGATTCCAGTTCATTCCAGCTTGCCGTATACATATTAACCTAGTGTAACAGCAACGTGTTTTTGTTTCCTTTTCTGTAGCTTTTGGAACCAGTGTGCAACCAGCTGTTTGAACTGTACCGGAACTCAGATGCCCGTCTGCGCCGCTTCACCCTGCAGTTCCTGCCCGAGCTGGTGTGGGTTTACCTGCGATTCACAGCCAGTAGGGAGCGCCAGATCAATGGATGCATCGAGGCTCTGCTGTTGGGCATCTACAACCTGGTGGGTAGCAACGGATATAGAGATGGATGGAATAGAGGAAGAGGTGATTTGTATCATGTAACTAAAGTGGCTCTAGGGATGGCTGGTTAGCCGTAAGGGAACCAAATGGATAAAAGGAGATTGAATGCCAGAATAGGATGCAGAAGGTGGCAGATGGTTGCAGCAAAGATAGAGTCTTTCTTAAATGGAGCTTAATTTAGATAGTAAAGATCAGTGAACGATGCAGGATCACCCGGTATTTCAGATTCTACCGATTTTTGGGGGATTTTTACACACGGCAAACTCTAGACAGAATGGTGCAGAAAGCATCTAGTAAGATGTGATGAATTAGGGCTGAGGAGAATAGCCAAACAGGTTCAAGCTGGCAGGAACACTTCACTTACTAATAAACCACTCTGTACAAACATGCTGAGCAGAAAAGCATCTCAGAACACACAGTGTTGAAATTTAGTGTTTTTGTCCTTTACAGGATCTTAGAACAAATTTACTTTTATCAACGGTTAGATTTTTCTCATGATTTACTAACTGCAAATTTTTGTTAGCATAATTCTGCATATGACTCTTCCAAATGAAATGATCAAATGAAGCCGTTAATCTGAATGTGAAGTTGGAGTGTAAACAACCTAAAATTTCAAGTCCACTTACAAGAACTGTTTGGTAGTTAGAATAAAACAACACAGGTTTTTTAAACTATAGTTGGTGTTAGCTTCGTTTTTGTTTAGTTCCCATCTCTAGGCAGACACCTTGCTGCATGTGTGTGTAAATCAGTTGTGTTCATCCCTGTCTGATGTGTACAGGGTATAAACTCTCCTGCAGAGTCACAAAAAGGCTGCGTTAGATCATATCTAGTAGATCAATATTTATCTCTGTGTAATCGTAAGTCATTATGAACAGCAGGAAACATCAAAGCTACAGACCAAGAATTATTATGGTTAAAGTGTGTATCTGTGTGTGTCTGTGTTTCTGAGTCTCTCTCTCTCTCTCTCTCTCTCTCTCTCTCTCTCTCTCTCTCTCTCTCTCTCTCTCTCTCTCTCTCTCTCTCTGTCTGTGTGTGTGTGATGTGGATGGTGAACAGAGATTTCAGGGTGATTTGGTATCACTGCAGGTGCAGACTGGGTTCATTATCATTAGCATGCTAACACTGTGGTGGCATTCAAGGACACACATGAGTCATCAGGAGAGAATTTGAAGTGTGTTCCTGTATGCTCATTCAAACACACACACACACACACACACACACACACCAACACAGTAATGGATTGTGTACACTCATCAAAGTGCACGTTCGTCTTACCTCAGTAGTAGGAATTTGTAATTACGGTATTTTGTTGGGGGAATAAAAAACATGTCCTTATATACAGTAAAGAAGGATGGACAGGTGGACTTTCTCTGATAAAACGCTTTTTTTTTTGTAGGAGATTGTAGACAAAGAGGGAAATGGCAAGCTGCTGTCCTTCACCATTCCTTCACTGTCTAAACCATCAATATATCACGAGGTAA
The DNA here is from genome assembly GCF_022655615.1 of Tachysurus fulvidraco. Taxonomy (NCBI): domain Eukaryota; kingdom Metazoa; phylum Chordata; class Actinopteri; order Siluriformes; family Bagridae; genus Tachysurus; species Tachysurus fulvidraco. The sequence continues at coordinate 9,159,399 of NC_062523.1, forward strand.
GAACATGTGTGTAATTTTGTATGTACATAGTACTGGTATGATAAGTGATAAGAACAGTGAGGATAAGCAAAGTGCATCGATGTGCCTGATATTCACAAACACAAGAGCATGCGTGGTGCGTGATCTCACTCCTGCCTTTGCTTCATCAGTTTTCATAACAGCAGGCTGTGCTGTCCACAGGATTCAGGACTCTGTGTGTGTTTCTGTCTGTGCATTTGTGTGTGCGCACGTGTACGTGTGTGGGCTGATCTGAGCTCGTGCTGTTCTGAAGAAGTGCCTGTGCTTTTCAGACGTGTCAGAAATGGTGCATCAAGTGTGAAGATTCTACAAAGTGACCAGAAATCATACCATTATTTTCACAGTGTTTACTTGTTTGAATCATGTTTTGAGTATCTATACATTATATCTATACTATACATTTTCTACACTACCCAAAAATACACTACCCAAAAATATACTACTCTGTACTATACTACCCAAAAATATACTACTCTATACTATACTACCCAAAAATATACTATCCAATACTATACTACCCAATACTATAATACTCTATACTATACTACCCAATACTATACTACTCTATACTATACTACCCAAAAATATACTACCCTATACTATACTACCCAATACTATAATACTCTATACTATACTACCCTATATTATACTACTCTATACTATACTACCCTATACTATACTACTCTATACTATACTACCCAATACTATACTACTCTATACTATAATACTCTATACTATACTACCCGATACTATACTACTCTATACTATACCACCCAATACTATACTACTCTTTACTATACTACTCTATACTATACTACCCAATACTATACTGCTCTATACTATACTACCCAATACTATACTACTCTTTACTATACTACCCAATACTATACTACCCAATACTATAATACCCTATACTATACTACCCAATACTATACTACTCTATACTATACTACCCTATACTATACTACCCAATACTATACTACTATATACTATAATACCCTATACTATACTACCCAATACTATACTACTCTATACTATACTACCCTATACTATACTACCCAATACTATACTACTCTATACTATACTACTCTATACTATACTACCCAATACTATACTACTCTATACTATAATACTCTATACTATACTACCCAATACTATACTACTCTATACTATAATACTCTATACTATACTACCCAATACTATACTACTCTTCACTATACTACCCTATACTATACTACCCAATACTATACTACTCTATACTATAATACTCTATACTATACTACCCAATACTATACTACTCTATACTATACTACCCTATACTATACTACCCAATACTATACTACTCTATACTATACTACTCTATACTATACTACCCAATACTATACTACTCTATACTATAATACTCTATACTATACTACCCAATACTATACTACTCTTCACTATACTACCCTATACTATACTACCCAATACTATACTACTCTATACTATAATACTCTATACTATACTACCCAATACTATACTACTCTATACTATACTACCCAATACTATACTACTCTTTACTATACTACCCAATACTATACTACCCAATACTATACTACTCTATACTATACTACCCAATACTATACTACCCTATACTATACTACTCTATACTATACTAACCAATACTATACTACCCAATACTATACAATTCTATACTATACTACCCTATACTATACTACTCTATACTATACTACCCTATACTATACTACCCAATACTATACAATTCTATACTATACTACCCAAAAATATACTACCCTATACCACCCTATACTATACTGTACTGTACTGTGCTATTATACCATACTTTTCTACACTAACCTTTACTGTACTTTTCTATAATATACTAAATTCTATTTTATAGTATACTATTCTACCCAATCATATTCTAATCCATACTAACTATGGTATATAACTATACCATACTTTTCTACCCTACAATCTACTTTACCATACACCATAAACTATACTATACTATACTATACTACACTATACTATACTACCCAATACTACACTACCCAAATCTATACTGGACTGTAATGTACTATACTTTTCTATACTACCTAATAATATACTATACTGTTGTTATTCTATACGTTTCTACACTAGCCTATACTGTAATGTTCTATACCATACTAATTTCTATTATATAGTATATTATTCTACCCGATCATATTATAATCCATACTATAATTATACCACACTTTTCTACCCTACCCCATCCTGTACTACCCTACCCTTTACTTTACCGCACTATATCAACACTGTACTATTCTATGCTATTGTTTGTTGCATTTTTCTTTTCTTTTTCTTTTCTACACTGTTTGTTTGTCTTGCTTGCTTGCTATCATTCTTTCTTGTTAATTAGTATTATTTGCTGTACTTTATCATTCTTGTTTATCTTAAACATTCCTATAATAATATGTTTTTTCCTGTCCATGATCCTTAAAGTGTTGTGTGTAATCCGGGTAAATGATTTGTTCTTTCATGTTTTCATTTTCTCACTTTTTGTAATTGTCCTTGCACTGAGTTCGCAGCTCATGGGCCTCTGAATCTCTGTTATAAGATTTATCCCTACACTTATCCAAAGAGCTATCTGGTTTTATAGATGTTTATGTTGTTCTTATGCAAGATGGAAAATTAAGACCTGTGTTTTTAATGTTTAATAATGTCTTTATAAATGCTGCTAATCCATTAAGTCTAGCATTTAACGTACAAGCATCAGACAACTCATTTTAAAGAATAATATAGAAGCATTAATTAAATAAATCATGTGCTGTAGCCTGTGCTACTTTCTCATTGGGTTAAAAATGCTGGACAGGCCACACCCACAAAAACGACAGGTGGGACAAGTGACTCGTCTCTTGTCGAGGTGAACACTGAGTGACAGGGTTGAGTGACCATCATGAACATCCCGGAAAAGTCATGGAAGTCTGGTTTGAGATTTTTTTGGACCAAAATCCTATAAGCCATATACTGTTTCTCCACCTAGGGGGCTAGAGAGCAGGTTCGGATGGACATGAAGTAAAACCCGATTTAAAAAGTCTTGTTTCGTACCATATTTTTCCACATGGAAGTTTTAAAGTTCTGGAAATGTCATGTATTATGTGAGGGAACACTGAGTTTTTCTCACAGTGAATAATCAACACACTCCTCATGGCTCATGCAGGTTTGTTAACAAACACAATCAGCGTCTCCTCCCAGCTTTAGATTTGCCCCGCAGCGAAGCAGCAGTAAGTGATGCAGTGCTTCAGCTTCTACAGAAATGCTGTATGACTAATTTACTGCAAGTAATCACAAGTATGAGATCCTTCAATCTCATCACTGCCACACAAGGGAAGTCTGCCTGTGTGTGTGTGTGTGTGTGTGTGTGTGTGTGTGTGTGTGTGTGTGTGTGTGTGTGTGTGTGTGTGTGTGTGTGTGTGTGTGTGTGTGTGTGTGTGTGTGTGTGTGTGTGTGTGTGTGTGTGCGTGCGCATTTTGTGTGCATTTTCTTTTAACTCTATAAACACAAAAGCAGTTCCAGTGCAGTGAGGATGCACGTGCAGGCTGAGGCTTCAGTATTAGTCACTATTCTGCTGTTAATCTGCCAGCGTGTGTTTCTGCAGAGCTGCTCGTGTGATGGTACTGAATACAAGCGCATCTATGGTTTATTAGGATTTCTTACATGAATTCATTATTAGAATGATTTATTACATTAGTAATCTGACATTACACTTTGATGCTCAGTCACTCCAGGATTTGTAAGAAAGGAATGCAAAGCAAGTA